>NC_136268.1:90801011-90813511 GCF_964187855.1 Myxine glutinosa
TGAGAGATCTCAAACTTTTAGCAGTGTCTACATCTTCACTCCTTGCTCCTGCTTCACCATCTTCATCTTCACTGCTTTCTCCTGCTTCACAATATTCATCTTCCACTTCCAAATCATCTTCCTCAAACTCATCCTGCTCCTCCTCAAGATCATCACTGTCTAGGTCCATCTCTTGTTTCCTGTCATTCCCTGCAAAATAAAAAGTTTCCTAAGGACAAAAGCAGTTGCCTTGCTTTGGTGGAGAGGGAAGAGAGCAACAGGAATTATTTTAAAAACCTTTTCTTCTCTGCAACTCAATAAAGTGTTTAACAAGTCAGCAAAACAGTTATTGAATTCTATAAAGTGCTTAAAGTACTTGTTTGGCAAATGTCAATTAAACTTTCATAAGAGTATATTTACCATTGTGGAGTATATTTATCATTGTACAAACGAGGTGAGACTGGAGCTTTGAGCGACAGTCCTTTGGCACCTTTTTATTTTTCCAACAAAGGAATAATCCTTCAGTAGGTCAGTGGTATTTGGTTAAATACTTAGCCAGAGAGTGGACTTAACAACACACCTAGAATCTTCTGCACAGCTGCTATAAATTGGTCAGAATCCAGCTCGACCTGTGCACCTCCAGGAGACCTTATGGTGACAAGGGAAGTATCATTCCTCAATACAAATCAGCCACATACAAGACTGAATATGAATATTGCAAATGCAGTTGCTCAAAATAAAGGTGGAAAGTAAAGGTAAAGGTAAAGGTTGAAGCTTTTAGATCAAGTGGAGCTATTGCACAGAGAACAAGAGAATGTTACTGCAAACCAACAACATTTTCACACAATAAATTGAACAAATAGAGAGTTCATAGAACACCGTACCTCACACAGTCTTGCGAAAAAAGACATGGGAAGGGTCTTTTAAACTTGTGCTTTCTGTTTCCGAGCACGATCTATATTTCCTAAGAGCTGTAATTTTGTCCGAATCTCGATATTCCCCAATGCTAAGAGCGCGAGCAGAAACTTTGATTGCTTGAGATGGCGTAAAATGATGTAATATATTTTGTCCAATTACTGCTAAACTGAAGATTTTTTGGAAGTAACAAAAAGACGACTTGTGTTCGACATTTTTTTCAAATATATACTGAACATCAAAATAAACTTATCACTTCCATTTTTTGAAATGTGCAGCTTTACAAACACGTTTCTTCAATTGTAATGGCTGATTATGTAACGGGAACTTCACTTCAATCACCTGGTTGATCAACAATGGCATGCTTGAGTGGTTCTGTTTAGGGATCTTTCCCTTTAAATCATGACCCTCATAATTAAATCCTTCAGTTCTCGTGGTTAAAAAAAAAAAAAAAAAAACACCTTTAGAGGCCATTTTTTCCCGCAAGCGGGGGTTGGCCTTTTTCGGGAACCGTGGTTGTTGTTGTTTTTCGGTCCCCTTTTTGAAGCAATGTTTTACGGCCGGATGCCCTTCCTGACGCCAACCCTTTTTGCCGCCTTTAACGACAAACAGGGAATTACCAGTGAACTGGTACTCAATTAGCCGACCTCGGAAGGATGACAGGCTGAGTCAACCCCCCTGGCGTTAATTCAGCAATCGACCGGGATTCGAACCCAGGATCCTAGGATCCTAAGCCGGCACCCTAGCCGCTAGCCCAACACCAGGGTCTCGTGGTTAGACATTCATTTATTGCTGTCTATAGTCACTCTTGAGGCTTCTGACAGGGAAAACAACAAGAAAATTCAGATGCCACGCCTGACATCTGAGCAACGTTTAAGGGCAATTGGGATGCTTGAGGCTGGTGTAAGCCAGCAAACAATTGCCCAATGTCTGAGTCCAGATTTTGCCTCCATGCTGCTGATGGGTGTTAACAGGTATGGCACAGAGGTGGGGAAAGATATGCATCATGCTGTATTCGCCAGATCAATCGTTGGGGAGGACCCAGTGTGATGGTATGGGCCGGCATTTACACCCGTGTCAGGACACCTCTGGTCATCATCGAAGGCAATCTCACGAGTCAGCGTTATGTCAATGAAGTTTTGAGACCTCATCTGCTGCCATTTCTCCAGGCTCATCCTGACATCGCAGTTTTCCAGCAAGACAACACTCGACCCCATGCTGCTCGCCTGACCACCAACTTCCTCCAGGAACAGGGTGTTGAAGTGATGCCTTGGATGCCTTATTCCCCTGACTTAAATCCCATTGAGCATTTATGGGATGAGCTTGGTCGACGTCTTGCATCGAGGAGATCAACGGCTGTCAATTGGCAAATGCTCATTCAAGGCTTGCAGGAGGAGTGGGACAGACTTCCCCAGGACCGCATCAGACGCTTGATACAGAGCATGCGTCAGAGGTATACAGCCTGCATCACAGCTCAGGGAGGATACACACGATATTGAGGACTGCTGCCATTTTGTCCTTGACTGTTAGGAGTGTTGTGTCCATTCCTGTGTCATTTTGTTTTGACTGTATTCAGGTGCATGCCTTTGTGCTGCAGTGTTGTGACTTTTGTTGCACCACCCCTTTTGATGTTCATGCTTTTTGTTTTTTGTGATTGAGGAAACCTCTAGTTTATTGACATGTGTTTAGTAAAGATAGCTGAACTTACCTATGTGTTCAAATATTTTTCATTTTTGTGTGGAGGATTTCAATGAGTGTCCTTCTAAAGATTTGATAAGTTTATTTTGATTTTGAGTTTACAATTCAATCAAAATAAAGTTTTAAAGGCTGTAAAAAAGAAAAAAATTCCAGAGGTATACTGCCATTGATGCAGCGCCATTTACAGCACATTATTTGACACGTTCAAAATAACAAACACGTGACGATTAGTTATTTGTGCCTGATTGTGGCCTTTATAACATCCCTAAAAACTACAAGTTTCCTGTTTGGAATGATTATTCAATTTTCCTTGACTGCCAAGCAGGTAGACAAACTAAAAAGCACTGCCTTACTACTTATTCTGTGTGCTTGTGCGATTGGGATGAGATTCCATACAATTTACCAAATTCAGAGTCAATGTACTGCTAAACTGCAGCTCCGATTCATGTTCCAATTCGTGCTCAAAATATAACACATTTGTATTTTTAGAACAAAATAAAAAGTTCAAATACAAATAAAGTTGTTCCTCAGACTGTCGTCTGTAAACAGACAGATAGACAAAGTGAACCAATTACTTCACCCGGTTGTCGCTTCGCGCCCGGGGTAATAACTTACAAAAAATATATCATGATAATAATAATAATAAAAATTAAAAAAACAGAGCTGCCCTATATAGTTGGACTTGGCTATTCTAGTAATGAGAGACATTTAGCATCAATTGAAAATCAACAATGGTATGATTTGGATATCAAAATGGAAACGTTTCTTCATTAGTAATGTCGAAGGAAGTAGAGGACGGGGAAGACTGAGAAAGACTTGGCTAAAGATGGTGGAAGAATAAATGCGGGCAAGGGGGTTAACAAGGGGAGATGCAGAAAATAGGGCAAAATGGAGAAGATTGTCATGGGCCCCCGCTCTTGTCACAAGTTTTGTCACAAGTGTCACAAAAATTGTCACAAGGACACCAAGGCTAACCCCCGCTCTAGCAGGGAAAATGGCCTTAAAATGCCTGTTGTTGTTGTATTGGTATTGGTACATTTCATCTGAGTTAGCCAAACTACGTATTTTAGTTTTAATGCGACTTATTGGTCAGGCCAATAAGCAGCATTGAAATTTTGCCGACAGAAATTAGCATTGACTGTTCCAGTCAAGTGAATAAATCAATCCGACGTACATCATGGAGCACAGCAATGGTCTCAACATTACACCTGACCTTTAAATATTTGACTGATCAAGCAGTTGGGGTGGTTTTTGTGAGTAGATGGCTCTTTCAAATTACTACCTAGCCAAAAGTGGGTGGGGGAGAATGTGCTCACCATGGCATTTCAGCTCCGTCATGACTTGAAACTTTCTTTACAAATGCTTTTACACCTTTTGCCATCTCAGAGAGGTTGTAATCTTCAGCTTGAGCCTTGCAAGCAATTTTATTCTTAGCTTGGGCCTCACTGGTACCTGCAGCCTCTTGGAGCAATCTATCAAGTCCCTCTGGGCTAATGTTTAGCCAACTGTCATCTGCCAAAGAAAAGAAAAGAAGAAAAAAAAGTAATATGTTAAGATGACAATAGTTTGCAAAAGACATGACGGGAACAACATTGTTTTATTGACCTATGCTATATGTTATCATTCAGGACATTCCTGAACCCACAACATAGCAATGTTATCATACAATATCAAAAACATCTTAGCAATTCTCAAAAATAACAAAAATCAATGGCATATAACTCAGTGTAGATGAGTATTTGCTGTATCATATGTGGCGTGCCAGGTGAAAAAGGGGAAAAGGGGGCTTATGGGTGTTCCTTGGGTAAATTGACTTTTCATCGTTTCTGACCACCCGTAAGCCCCCTTTTTACGTGGCGCGCCACCTATGCAGCCTTGTCATGTTTATCAATAACAAGTCCAGGGTACATCCTACTGTTTCAAAGTAACTGAATGCAATAGGTCCATCACAACACCAGATCTGCTGCTTTGTCCCCATCAACATATAGAGGAAATTTTCAACTTCTGACCCTTCTACTACACTGGCTTTGTACAGTGCATTCAGAAAGTATTCAGACCCCTTCACTTTTTTCACATTTTGTTATGTTGCAGCCTTATGCTGAAATCGTTTAAATTCATTTTTTCCCTCCCTCAATACCCCATAATGACAAAGAGGAAACAGGATTTTAGAAAGTTTTGTAAAGTTATTAAAAAGAAAAAACTGAAATATCACATTGACATAAGTATTCAGACCCTTTATTATGACACTTGAAATTGAGCTCAGGTGCCTCCCATTTCTCTTGATCATCTTTGGGATGTTTCTATACCTTGATTGGAGTCCACCTGTGGTAAATTCAATTGATTGGACATGATTTGGAAAGGCACACACCTGTCTATATAAGGTCTCACAGCTGACAATGCATATCAGAGCAAAAACCAAGCCATGAGGTCGAAGGAACTGCCTGCAGAGCTCAGAGCTCCCCTCTCCCATTCCACACCACCAGACTCTGCTCTGTGAGAATTATATGTACAACCTCAACTGGAAATTAAAACATTTTGCACACACTATGTGGATGAGGAAATTGCAATGTCTAGGGACAGACATGAGAAAGTTATTTGCAATCAGACATTTTTATTGGAAAGAAAAAGATTCCTGAGTGAGACACGAACCTCTTTTGCGTAAACATTTGTTTAAAAAAAAAATTGGATACATCGTCAAGGCTTGTGGAAGAGCTAGCACGCTGAACGGATCAGGACGGAACAGACAAAAACAGGATGCAAAACACATGCATGGAGAAGGAAAGTCCAAGGAGGAAAAACTGCAAAATTAGGAGGGATTTGGGTGTGGACAACAGGGGGCAGAAACTATCATGGTTTGGATTGGTGATGATCTGAGATGGTGGAGAACAGCTGTCCCGAAGACCTGGAGGGAGGAGTGAGATCGAAGAGGATTTGGAAGGCATTATCTTTGCTTAAACAGACAAGCAACTCCTTTGCCTGGGACAATCTGAAGATATATGAGGCCCACCATGATTTCCAACCCCACCACTCCCTCCCCTCCCATCCACACCCACCAACAATTTTTTTTTTTTTTTTTTTTTAATATACTGAATCGACGCTCGTGAAAGAGCTAACATTTACTTCACAAACAAATCAACCAGACAAACAAAATATATAAAAAGAGGGAGCGGAAAAACAAGATGGGGAGAGAAGGGGAAGCACACAAACACAACATTTGAGAGCAGGGAGATGTGTGGAAGGGAGAGGGCTTGGGGGGCAGAGGCGTGGGAAGGGGGGGGGGGAGGGAGAAGTATAAAACACAAGGACACCAAGGACTTCCAGGACAGAAGTTGGTATTTCAAAAAAAGTGGAATTGGGGTGAAATTAGCGAGGGTAGAAAAGATCGAGGTTTTGGATGGGGGAAGATAAGAGATGGTGGTGAACAGCTGTTTTAAAGACCTGGAGGGTGGAGTGGGATTGAAGAGAGTGAGGGAGTTTGTTCCAGAGGCGGGAGAAAAGAGGAATGAAGGAGTGAAGGTGAGCAGAGAGTCTTGATTTTGGCAGTTTGACCATAAGAGGGTTGCAGGCAGATCTTGTGCGACCTGTAGGAATATTTGCGGGACAGAGCCCAGAGAGAGCTGGGGGGGCAAGGCCAGAGAGGAGTCGGTAGAAGACGGAAAGACCACCAACCTGCCTGCGGTGCGTGAGTGAGAGGCCCTTGGAGTTAGCTTCATCGCGGGAGATTCCAATGATTCTGAATGCTTTGGTTTCAACAGCGTGAAGACGAGCTAGGTGTGAGGCAGGAGCACCAGCCCAGAGGGGAGAGCAGTATTCCCTTGAGCTGTGGATGAAAGCCTTGTATGTGGTGAGGAGCTCAGGTGTGCCAAGGAAGGACTTCGCACGACGGAGGATGCCCAGTCGGCGACTGGCTTTGGAGGCCAGATTTGAAATGTGGTTCAAATCACATTTGAACCATGATTTAACAATTCGATTCACAATTCGATTCACAATCGTTCAAATCACATGATTTAACAATCATGTAAATCATGCTTTACAGAGCGTCGGTTCTGCCAAAGCATTTTCTTAGCAAAGGTTGCAATACCTGACGAGTGGCCACCTTGACACAGGAAGTAAGGGCAGGAATTTGGTCAGAGCGTCGGCGATAGCTCGCTCACTCTTCACGAAGGAAACAGGTGAGATATTTAATGTCCACCAACTAATGCCAGTGGGCGGGACACCCAGTTTAATGCCCATCCAAGGAATGGGCACACATATCGATGTCTCACCCTTGTTACGGATTCGTCACTTGCGCTGTTGTGGTTTTCACCCACTTGACATATTTCTGATATTATGTACTATTATTATTCTCAAAAGGTTTATTATTCAGGAACAGCTATCTAAAGTTAAAAAGGTTAACTCAAAATGATACAGGAAACCGAACCGGAATATGAGGAGGTGAAGAGGAAGAGGCGGCGCGAGGAAAGTTGGAGAAGACGTGTGACGTCAAGGCTCCATAGCGAGGCTGGTCTACCGAAAGTCGCGAGGGAATTTTGAGTTCCTTGAAGGGACATCCGGCGATAGGAATTATCGCTGGAGTGGAAAATCTGCGTAGTCAGATTTGGGCGCTGAGATTTCGATGAATCCTCGCCTAGTCACATCGGCTCAAGTAAGAGCCGTCGGCCATTTTGAACCCCGCGCTTCGGACACCTACAAAGGTTTTGCCTCGCGTCATCTTCACCCCAACATCCTACCGTTTGTCGGGGATGTGTGTGTGCGACCGCTTCGTCTCCAATTACGTTACGGTTCGTTGAGTGAGCGGTGAAGGTGCCCCTCTGAAGGGCGCCGTTGTACAGTTTCGGCGGGGCGATCACCATTGTCAACTGTACGCGATTCGAAAATCGACTGGAGAGCAAGATTCGGGCTTCGACTGGATATCGTTCTAGTGACCGCTGGAGCGAATCACATTCGCCTTGGAAAAGGTTATAGAGACATTGAGGAGTGTCAGTTTCACTCGCTGGGAGCGCAGTGAGTTATCTGACTTTATTGATGGTATATAGAGTGCACTCTTAATTGCCATTTGTTGTACCGTTATTCCTGTGTGATTTTCAATATATTATTTGTTCATTTATAATCATTGGTGTGGTTTCACTATTGATTTCTAACACAGAGTAACATATTTTTCTGCCGTGGCTCCTCTCGGGGTTCGGAGGTGTACCGAGACCAAGAGATCGTAGAGGAACACGTAACACCCTGCCTATGAAACACCAGGATGACGGTTTATAGCTAGGCCACGATTCAAACCCAGGTTAGACAACCAGTTTAGTGTGCATACATCTCGGCTATTCTGCCAGCCCACCGATCTCCCAATACATGCAATAAAAATTTTGACAAAAGAGAGAGAAGGAAGGATGATAGGGGGAAAGGAATGCAATTGAGTGAGGGAGGAGTGGGTAGAGAAGGGAAAGGAGTTTGAGAGGTGAAATAAGGGAAGGGAATGTAAGAGTCATGCACAGAGCAATTGAGGAGGGGGTGGCTTGGGGAAAGGAGGAGGTAACAAAATTCCACCATATTTCAATACTTAATAAAGCTGTGGTCCTGTAATACCACGTTCCACTTTTCAAGTTGTCACACAAGATTATATAACACATAATGCGTGTTGGCATCACATACAGAACTAGAATGGCTCTTCGAAAGGCACATACCTCCGCCAGGCTGAACAGTTTACGTTTTGTACCCCACCGAGAGGCTGGATTTGGATCCAGACATGACCCAAGATCTAATCGGCTTGTTCTTGTCATATAACCAACTCATCCCCCTCATATTGTCATAACTCGTCCACAACTTTTTGAAATATCATGCTATATATCGTTTTGGCCCCATCTCTCAAAGGTGAATAATAACTTCAAAAATTGAGAACTTCTCGTAGCCGGATCCGGATCTTGACCAAAATATACAATCAATTTGTCTTTGTCACACACCCAACCTGTCCACCGAGTTTTGTCCGAATCCGGCCATAACTTGACATATCTTGCTCACAGACAAACAGGGGTGAATGCATAACCTTCGTCCACCTTCAGTGATTTTTATTTATTTATTATTATTATTTTTATATACAAGACTAGGGCATGCCCGTACTATATATATATCTAAAATTATATCCCCCCCCTCTATTTACATGAAATGGTTTGGTCCAAAGCGAACGGCTTGCGAGTACGGTGACAATCCCCCCCCTCTATTTACATGAAATGGTTTGGTCCAAAGCGAACGGCTTGCGGAGTTTGGTAAAGAAATCGCCATAGCGTGCACAAACGCGCAGGAAAGCGAAAGAATCGCAAATTAGTTTTAATTAGTTTTAAAACATAGTTTAACGCCAACATAGTTTGCCAACGTGAAATAAATGAATACGCTCTCAAATGTGCCGTCCGAGGCAGAGTCTGTTCGCCACGTTCGGCACACGTGATAGCTCGCTGCTCTCTGATTGGTTGAATCGTTTTTTGGACATAGCTCGGTAACTACTTGTCCGATTAATTTCAAACCTTGAAAAGGCACATCCTCGGGTCCCCAGCAATATACCTGGCAAGTTTCAAGTATATCGGACCCGTGGTTGTCGAGAAACAGCGGTCACAGACAGACAAACAAACAAACACACACACAGACACACACACACACACACACACACACACACACACACACACACACACACACACACACACACACACACACACACACACACACACACACACACACACACACAGAGATTACTGGAATTATAGATAGATAGAGGCTCATGTAAGAGTTGACATTAATCACATAAAAAAAACTGACACATAAAACATGTGATAAAGGGAGCGGGAGACAATATGGGGAGAGAAAGGGAAGCACACAATTACAACAGTAGAGAACAGGGACATCAGGAGATCTGTGGGAGGGAGAGGGCTTGGGGGGAGGAGGCATGGGAATGGGGGTGGGGGGTGGGAGATGTATAAAACACATGGGCACTGCTAGGACTTCCAGGAAAGTAGTCGGTATTTCAAGGAAGTGGATCTGGGGTGAATTAACGGGGGAAGAAAAGATCAAGGTTTTGGATGGGGGAAGATAAGAGATGATGGTGAACAGCTGTTTTAAAGACCTGGAGAGGGGAGTGGGATTGAAGAGAGTGAGGGAGTTTGTTCCAGAGGTGGGAGAAAAGAGGAATGAAAGAGTGAAGGTGAGCAGAGAGTCTTGATTTTGGCAGTTTCACCAGAGGAGGGTTGCTGGCAGATCTTGTGCAACCTGTAGGAATATTTGGGGGACAGAGCACAGACAGAGCTGGAGGAGTGAGCCCGGAGAGGAGTCGGTAGAAGACAGAAAGACTACCAACCTGCCTGTGGTGAGTGAGTGAGTGAAAGGCCCTCAGAGTTAGCTTCATCGCAGGAGATTCCAATGATTCTGAAAGCTTTGGTTTCAACAGCGTGAAGCCGAGCTAGGTGTGAGGCAGCATCACCAGCCCAGAGGGGAGAACAGTATTCCATTGAGCTATGGATTAAAGCCTTGTATGTGGTGAGGAGCTCAGGTGTGCCAAGGCAAGACTTCGCACGATGGAGGATGCCCAGTCGGCGACTGGCTTTGGAGGCCAGCTTGGAATTGTGGTTTTCCCAGGAAAGCTCATGGCAGATAGTGAGACCCAAAAGCTTGAGTGACAGAATCTCTTGGAGAGGATTGTTCAGAAAGTAGATGGGAAGGTTGTTCAGTCGGTCTTTTCGGAGAGACATAGTGAGAGTGTGAGATGTGTCAGGATTGAAAGACATGTTCCACTTGTTTGACCAATCTGTGATTTTGTCCAGGTCTGCAGAGAGTGAAGCAGCTGCAAACTGCCGATCTGAGGGATGAGGTATGGAGCGACCATAGAGTGGAGTCATCAGCAAAGAGATAGAGAGGATTTCCCAGAGGGTCGGAGAGATCATTGATATACCACCGTTTAGAGGCCATTTTTCCCCGCAAAGCGGGGGTTGGCCTTTTCGGGGACCGTGGTTGTTGTTGTTTTTTTGGTCCCCTTTTTGAAGCAATGTTTTACGGCCGGATGCCCTTCCTGACGCCAACCCTTTTTGTCGCCTTTTTACGACAAGCAGGGAATTACCAGTGAACTGGTACTCAAATAGCCGACCTCGGAAGGATGACAGGCTGAGTCAACCCCCCTGGCGTTAATTCAGCGATCGACCGGGATTCGAACCCAGGATCCTTGGATCCTAAGCTGGCACCCTAGCCGCTAGCCCAACACCAGGGCTGGAGAGATCATTGATGAAGACCAGAAAAAGCACAGGGCCCAGAACACTGCATTGGGGAACTCCAACCTGAACAGGAAGGGGAGATGAGAGAAATCCATTCAGGGCCACACGTTGACTATGACCAGAGAGGAAGTCCGCAAGCCATGCATGGAGATTTCCGTGGATACCATAGGAGGAGAGTTTGGTGAGCAGAGCGGGGTGCCAGACCGTATCTAAGGCACGTGATATGTCAAGGGAGACAGCTCTGATTTCCTGTTTAGCATTGAGGACCTCCATCCATTGTGGAGACAGCAGAAGCAGCATGTCCAGAGTAGAATGACCTGGTCCGAATCCAAATTCATGATCCAAGATCAAGCCATTGGAGAAGAGAAAGGATTTTATGTCAGAAGCGATGATTGATTCCATGACGTTGCTGATTATTGGGAGCAGGCTGATTGGTCTGTAGTTGCAAGGATCTGTTGTTGCACCTTTTTTGTGTAAAGCGGTAATGTTGGCTGATTTCCAAGCAGATGGCAGATGACCTTGAGCAAAAGAGAGAGTGAAGAGAACAGAGAGAGGGTGAGATAGAGCGACAGGGCAGGGTTTTATGACCCATGGGATGATGCCGTCTGGTCCAGTTGCAGAATCAGAGTCGACGTTTGACAAAAACCTCTCCACCTTGTCAGGAGAGAAGGACACAGAGTCCAGGAGCAGCTGGGTTCGACTGGGTAAGGTGGGTGCAGAAAGAGATGGGTTCGGGACACAAGATTTTGAGGCAAACACAGTGTTGAGGCATTCCTCTTTTTCACGTTCGGTGTCAGCTGTGTAGCCGTTTGAGGTAAGGGAGGGGATGGAAGGGGAACAAACACTAGAAACAGATTTGACCAGACGCCACCAGGATTTGGAGGACGGAGACAGGTTTGAGAGCTCAGTCTTGAGAATGATTGAATGATCGTTTTAAGGCCATTTTTCCCCACTAGAGCGGGGGTTAGCCTTGCGGGCCCCATGACCTCATGGTTCCCTTTTTGAGGCTATGTTTTTATGGCCGGATGCCCTTCCTGACGCCAACCCTTAGTCGCCTCAAGATGTGCAGGGATGTGGTGCACCTATTCTAAATTGGGGTGCACACCGGGATCTTGAGAGTAGCGAGATATTGTTGCCTGGCTCTCCTGAGGGTAGACACACACTTGTTCCGAGCTTTGTGAAAGGAACTTAGATTGCCTTCAGTTGGATTTGCCTTTCAGGAAGCGAAGACAAGTTGTTTCATGCCAACTGCCTCACCACAAGCTTCAGTTTACCATGGATGGGAAGAAGGGTATGACAACTGAAGACGAGATGGGATAAATCTGTGCATGAGAGAGAGAGCAGTTTACTTTGGAAGAATTCCCAGGAAGAGTTTATGTCAGAGGCAGTAGAGGTGGGAGACCAGTCCAGATGATTGATGGCTACATAAAGACCGTGCCAGTCAGCCTCAGTGAAATGCCAGACTCGTCGACGCCGAGGAGGCTCTCTGAGAATAGCCAGCGATATCCACTTTAACAAGCAAATGTTCAGAAGAACCGATTGGAGCAGAAGAAGAGCAGCAGACATTTGCAGGGAAGTTAGTCAAAACCAAGTCTAGAAGAGAAGACTGAGATTCCATTGACTGAGATCCGGGTCGGGAAATTGACAGATTGTGTCATTCCC
>NC_136268.1:90818511-91038511 GCF_964187855.1 Myxine glutinosa
GGGGGACGGCACTCCCGTTAGCAAGGGGGGGGTTAATCCCCTTGTCTTGTTAAGCTGGCCATCCGACCGGTCCTGGGGGTATGACGTCACGCCCGGTCAGCGCTGAATAGGGTAGTAGGCCAATTCTTCCTATGACCTAAGTACCAGCGCCTTCCGGTACGCGAGGAAATACTCCCGCCCGACCGCAGCGTAATAGATGGATTGCGCCGAGCGAAGCGAGCTGCGACACGGGCCGTTAACGAAGGACTAAACCCGATTATAAGCGGTTCTGCCGAAATCGCTCGGCTCAGCCGCGTACGTAATAAGCGAACAGTTACAATAACCGCGAGCAATGCGCTCTTCAGTCGCTCAATGCGTTCTCTCAATACCATTCGCTCGCGATGCGTGACCCCCTTCTCATCTCAAGTGAACTCGCCGAGTGCCTCTTCCTTCTTATCTGATCGCCTCTCCTCACTCCTCTGCATAAGCAGTCCCTCGCAGTTCCTTTTATTGGCCTTGGCCGTATCAAGCCGCCGGCCCCGCTGACACGCCTACCGGTGGGCTCACCTCGGCGATGGTTGGTTGTCAAGGGCTCTCTGACTCCACCTTTGATGACGAGGTAGTGCCACGCCCGTGATTTGGAGGCTCCTCCCCCCTTCTTCTCCGAGACAGAGCACATGGCCAATGGCCTCTTGCGGGACAGACAACCACTCGCACCGCCGGGATAGAAAACCACTCGCACCGCCGGGATAGAAAACCACTCGCACCGCTGGGATAGAAAACGAAAGGAGACCTATCTTATTTGATTGATGCAACGTAGAGTCAACCTATTGGAAAAACAGCCTTTTAAAAAAATTAAAAAAAACCTTTAGAGGCCATTTTTCCCCGCAAAGCGGGGGTTGGCCTTGTTGGTCCACTTTTTGGAAACACAGCCTTACCTGAAACACATAATAATGACATAACTATAGAGAGGTCCTAAAGTGTCCTACGTGTTGTACATGGACTAACTAAGGTTCAATCTTTAATTAACAGCCAATTAAGGGGACATGTACACAGAGGTCATTTATAAGGGAATTTACTACTAAATTAACATGTGAAGGTTCTAAAAACCGTAACAGTATTTTAAACCAATTTCAATGGCTGCTAGAAGACAGGGCAGTATGTAGAATCATACTAACATAATCACAAGACTTTAAACAAACAAACAAAAAAAATACCTATTTTGGGGGGCAACTCCACCATTTTCCCCTAAGCCCGTATACCCCCTGTTACGTGCTCCTCCCCAAACCCCAGTCACGGTGTACCTCCGAGCCCCGAGAGGAGTCACGCCAGAAAGATGTGTTATTCTGTTTGTCAAAGATCAATGGTGAAACCACACCAATTGTTACCAACAAACAAGTATTGTATTAAGGTCACACAAGAATAACAGTACAATAACAATATTGATCAATTGTACAACCAATATATCATTCCTATGATGGTACCATCAGTTTTGTACAATATAACTCACTGTGCTCCAAGTGAGCGAAAAGAACATTCCCAATGTCTCTGTCCCGGCTTCAAGCCAAAGTCGATCCACGCTCCAGTGATCGTCAGAACGATGTTGTATCGAGACTAGAATCCCGTTCGGTTGACAGTCACACTGCCAAAGATGGGCAAAGGTACCCTCAAGAGGCGACTGGGAAAACACACCTTCGGGTATGGACGTTCAACGGCTCGCTCCCCTTACAGCGAACCGCAAATTCCCACTCAAAATCCACGTTACACACACACACCAGGTTACGTCTGGATGCGGTGAAATGGTTGAAGCGAGGTGAAAAGCCTGGAGCGATCTGAAATCAGGCGCGAGGCAAAATGGCCAACGGCCCGTACTCGAGACGTAACGGCACTCCAATGATTCTCTTCGGGATCAACCGCAAAACCTGTCACGCAGGTTTATCTGTCACAGCGATAACAGCTCTGTCGCAGGAATCCCTTTCCCAGGAAACCCAAAGTTCACTTGTGACCCCCGTTCGCCAGCGTTTGCTCAAAACCTCAACGCAGCTCGGCTCGTTCTCCGACCTCACTTGCTCCGCCTCCTTTTCTCTTCCTCTTCGTCCGGTTCCCGATCCGGTTTCTTTTTAAAACATTAATTTTTTTTACCTTTTGAAAATAGTTATCTCCAATTCATTTAAACGATAACAATAATAGTACATGGAACCAAAAATGTTTACAGTGGATGAGAACCACAACAACGGAAGTGACGAATCCGTAACACTCCTCAGACCCCAATTTTTCTAATGCCTTGAACAAACATAGGTACATCACGGGTAATGAAGGTTGTGGTCAAGTTTCGTTGAAATTGCGTGTGTAGTTTCTGAGAAGAAAGCAAATACCTATTTTGGGGGGCAAATCCCCCCTCCCCCAACCCGGTATACCTCCCCAGGCCCCTTTTTTTTTTAATGCCGTGAACAAACGTTGGTACAGCATGGGTGGTCAAAGTTGTGGTCAAGTTTCATCAAAATTGTGTGTGTAGTTTCAAAGAAAGAAAATACCTATTTTGGGGGGGTCAAACCTGGACCCACTTTGATCCCCCATAGACACCCTAGACTTCAATGTTTTTAATGCCGTGAACAAACTTTAGTCACAACACAACAAATATAATTTGTGCCAAGTTTGGTCACAATCCCTTCAGCGGTTTTGGAGAAGAAGTTGCAAGTTATTATGGACGGATGGACGGACTGACGGACATAAGCTCCCCTGAACTTCGTTCCAGGTGAGCTAAAAAAACATGAAAATGGTTCACAACTAGAACGGCACTCGGTAGAGAGCATACCTCCGCCAGGCTGAACAGTTTCCATTTTGTATCCCACTGATAGGCCGGATCTGGATTCGGACCTGAACCAAAATCTAATCAGCCTGTTCTTGTCGCATAACCAGCTCATCGACCAAGTTTTGTCATAATCCGTCCACAACTTTTTGAAATATGCTATATATCGTTTTTGGCCCCATCATTAAATGGTGAAGAATCACTTAGAAAATTAAAAAATTCTCAGATCTGGATCTCCACCAAAATTGAATCACTTCTTCCTTGTCCCACACACAACCTGTCCAAAATGTTTTGTCACAATCCATCCAAAACTTTTTCAGATATCGTGCTATATATCGGTTTTGGCCCTGTCTCTCAATGGTGAATAATCACTTTTAAAATGCTGGTATCTGTATCCGGATCTTCACCAAAATCTAATCATTTCGTCCTTGTCACACACCCAACCTCTCCACCAAATTTCATCCGAATCCATCTACAATTTTAAGATATCCTGTTCACAGACAGACACAGACAGACGTGAAAAGAAAACCTCCACTCACAGAGGTAAAAATGGATGTCACATCAGATGTGACATACAAAACCATAATAACATACCATTCCACAATTTAATAAGAGGTATGTACAGTAGAGTTTTGTTATAATGAAGAGGGGCTGGTTGTTGTATCGATGCAATTTGTGTAGAACAATTTAAAAAGACTTTAGAGTTAAAGCATTTACAAAAATAGACACGATGTGTGTTTGTAATTCGAAGTAATCAGTAAGTAGAGTAAGAAGATCTGTAATTTAAGTAGAGTAAGAAGATCTGTAATTTACATATGCTTCTGCCCTCTTTAATAAACTTTAGAAACATTCCCCCTCCTATTGTTTTGAAGGAGGCAGCAGCCAAACAAATCAAAATGAAACCCAAACAAATAGATTATTAAGGTTGAAATAATAAAACGTATGAGCTATTGCAATTACTGATTACACAACTTTGTTTATAATATGGAAAGAAGATGACTGGCCTGTTATCGAGCATATCGGGCTTCAGAATATCCCTTTCTTGTGGAAATATACATCATGGTAGTGAATGAAAATGCAATTGTACCTTGATTGTTGAAAAACAATTGAAGAGCAATGTCACATTCCTGGGATTTTATTTTTCTTCCTTAAAAGCACAACACCAAGGTCACTCTAACCTTGACTTGTATCATCAGATCAGGTAATGCTGCTTCATGTTGGCGGTTATGTTTTACTCAACATTATCCCAAGCAGCAAGATAAACAATAGATAACTTGGCCTAATGTTAAAAAGCTCAAAGATACGGAAGAAGAAAATCATATGGCACACTTGGATAAAACAATGAAAACGGCAACGACAACAAAATCACGCACGGCAAACATTGGGCGGAGACCATGTGGCGCCTCTCCTTAATACAAGGGTCAAAAAGTAAGGCTACAAACAAGCTCCGAGAATTCCACGTTCTAGAATCTCTTTTCTCACTCTTCACGTGTGGAAAACACTTGTATGCCCAAAGAATGTCAGGAGTATATGCCGACATAAACTTATGCAAGTCTCAGTTCAGCTTCGGAACGTTAATCAGAATCCAGCATAGAGGACAGATGTGATGTGACAAGCACGATCATGATAACATGGTCAAATAGCAACAACATACAATGGAAAGGACTGACATTATCCAGCTTTGTTACTTCTTGAAGGTTCGACAGGGTGTTCCAAAAAGACCCAGACAACTTTGGTTATTAATATTGTTACGTTTGTGGGGGGTACGTTTGATACCTTAGTCCAGGTAGATTGCATAGGTAGTGTGCTCTGACTGCCGTGAAGAATAAGAAACCTCGATGTATCATAAGTAGGAAATTTGTGTAGACCGGATGTCGGGTAAGTTTGTATCTTCGTCCCCATCAGAGGGGTGGGGCTTGTTAATTAGCGAGGGATTATGGGGAATTAATCCCCTGTATGTCATTGCCTCTAATATTTTCCCGTGTTCCTTATGACACACGCAGTACAGACACCGAGCCAGAAATCGGCCATTAAACACAATAATTAAAAACCAACCGGAAACCAGGCATCAGGCATTACCATGGATAACACAGACTTGGTGAGCACACAGGACAGGCAGGTCCATGAGCCACGCCCTGAAGATCAGTGATTGGTCAGGGATTTGATTGGCACAGATACTGGTAAGATGAGACTATGGGATTGGTGAAGCAGGCACGGATAACGTCAGAGCCGCGCATACAAAATAGTTGGGGCGGTGGACATTTTCTTCTTCTCGTTTTGATTCTGGTGGTGAAGAGTCATGTGCCGACACTTTTCTCTTGGGTCCGGACTTTGTTGGTGAACGGTCGCTGAAAATCTCTCTCTCAGCATCGACATTTTATCTCTCTCAGCATCGACATTTTATCTCTCTCAGCATCGACATTTTATCTCTCTCAGCATCGACATTTTATCTCTCCTAGCATCGACGTCCTCTTGGTCCTTCTCATTCTGGATCCCATAGCGAACGGTCGCTATTGCTCTTGCGCAAGGAAGCTTCATCGCGAACGGCCGTGTTCCGAGATCTTTCTAGTGGTCGTGAGCAGGACATCTTGCTAGTGGTTGTGAGGAGGAAGAGCTGCGACTGAGGACTGCGGTTTCCCGTGCGAGAACGACGAAGATAAGCGCAGCTGGTAGAGCGAACTGTGCATGGAGGCTTGGTTTTCCCACCCACGAGCTGCGCAGCAAAGGTGCGGTTCCTGCCAAGGCCTCAGATGATCGTTGACGATTCCTGATGAGATACACCAGCCGATTTGAGCTAAGTGCCCACTAAATAATACATATTTATTTTCAGTTATTTTATCCTTTGTCTGCATCCAGGTCTGTATGGGAGCGCTCCAATTAGAAATCAAGTTTATCATGTTTTCTTTGTTACCGGCATTTTCTTTAATAAATCCGGTATATTTGTACATTTTACTTTCGTGTTGTTGGAGTTAATTTATCTAGGTGTGAATACCGCGGGTGAACTCGTGAAGGTAAGCTCTTCGCCCCCCACCCCTCCCTCCCAGCCCACGCATATTCTCCGTTATATTTTGACTGAATGCCTCGGAGTTAAAGCTCGTTCGGAAATAAGTTTCCTTGGAAGATTTTAATCACCAGGAACACGACTTGGCCACAGGTGGACTCCAATCAAGCTTTAGAGACATCTCAAGGATTAATCAAAGGAATTTGGATGCATCCGAACTCAATTTGGAGTGTCATAAAAGGGGTTAAATACTTATTGGTGCAAGATATTTGAGCTTTTTTCACTTTTAATGGATTTGTAAGAATGTCTTAAAAAACAAAAAACATTTTGACATTATGGGGTATTCTTTGTAGATCAGTGACAAAAAAAATCTCAATTTAATCCATTTTAAATTCAGGTTGTAACACAACAAAATGTGTAAAAGTCAAGGGGTATGAATACTTTCTGAAGGCACTGGTTCCTGAATCAATATTAGTAAAACAATAGTATTAAATTATAGTTTCCAAAGTCAATTGATGATTGAGGAACCCAATGCCATAGCTGTTGTAAAGATTGGTGAGTTTGCTTTTTCCTGTTCGTTTTCAATTTGTACTTGTCTTTTGGGATCCTAGGCCCACAAAATATATGAAGAACAAAACACCTATTCAACACTTAACTAAGCAATATCATCGACTATTGCCCACTTCCATCCAGGGGTTCCAGTAAGTGGTGCACCACCATGTCTTCCTCAATCATTGACTGCAATCTTTTCTACCCACATTAACCTGACCTAACCCAAACATCCTACAAACAGATTACCGCATTTCCTTCACTCCCCTTTCCTGTTCATTGCTTCGTATTTGTTGTGTCCAATAGTGGTCCCACTTGTCAGTACATTGCCATTATATCATCTTACTTCTCACTCTTTGGAGAGCTTAGACTTTCTATACAAAACAAGAATGACTGAACTGTGGTCACAACTTTTCGACAAAATCTGGTAACGGGCAGATTGGGAAATGCATATTTAAAGGACTCTTAAAAGATAAACATCACAATTGGGAAACATGCATTTCATGCGCCATTAAAAAATTAAGTCAACACCTCACCTTGCGTTCTTAGGCAAGGTGCGTTCTGACAGGCTTGATTAAACCTTACTATTATTCGACATATGATTACATTTTTTGGGGTCCCACATCATGAATAACACTCGACCCAAACAAAGCCAATGCTTTTAGTAACTTGCATAACATAATGCTTGATTACCATGCGTCCTGACAGGCTTCATTAAACCATATTATTATTCGACATGTGATTTGATTTTTCCTTATGTTTACAGGCAATGTATAATAATTGCAACAAACCCGGGCAGTGTATAATCAGCAGAGGCCTACGGGCCTAATGTGTTTGGCCCACCAGAAAACCAAGATAGCGGCTAGATCATTTTGTCTCAGTGCTATGGTGGGTGAAGTCAAGTGACAGATGTGGGTGTGGTCTGGCAGCTATCCATCCAATGGGTGCACATTTCAAAAATCGACCCCCAACAAGAAACCCAGCAAGAGCAACCCAAAGCTTCTGTAGACCTGCGACATGCTCTAAACCATGGAATTTGTTTGAAGAGTATATATCTAAAATGCAAACTTCAACCTTTAATCTATTTCATGTGCAGAGATGTACACAATCACCTGTAACCTGCAGGATCCTATCTGAGAGTCACACTTGCTGGCCAGTAACTTTGATTGAGCCGATTTATAAATGAGCAATGATGTTCTTGCAGCTGCAAAGCTTTCCATACACATGACTCTCAGAGGGGCAGAAACAATTGTTTGACTTTTTATAGAAGAATAAAGAGAAACTTTGTATGGGAGTAAATTATTGGATGAGTGCTCATGACAGTTCAATTTCATTCTCTTGGCCTAAAAATAAAAGAAGAATATTCATTCCTGCAAGAATGACTATCATCAAGTGTATAAATTAATGCTGGGTGAGGGTTTTTACCAGTTTCATGCCCAAGGAGTGAGCTTTATGCCTGGGGTGTGATGGAGGTGGCACCACAAAGCCGCTACGACGGTCAGGATGGAAGGCTTGCTGGCACAGCTGGGCATACAAACAGCGTGTGAACGTCACCTGCAAATGTCCCAAAAGTGTGAGAGATGCGTGTCAGGTTTTTGAAGCACAATATTAAGGGGAGAAAGTCTGAAGAAATGCAGAATAAAGGGATGAACCATAGTATTTGTATTTTTGTACCCTTTATTGAAGTTGCACCTCTGATCATAATAGGAGTTTTTTTGGGGGTTTGAATTTAATCAACACAATCCATACACCCAAGACATTCATATTAAATTAAGATTGCAGCACGACAGCTTCAGGATGCTAAATCTTTGGTTTGGAAGATGCAAGTTGGAACAAATCCAAAGGCTCAAGTCCTGATTGAACAAACCAATAATTATATCAAAATATGGGTTGGCCTATTTGGCATTCTACTGATGCAGGTTGCTATGTGGAACTAACTTGTGATGTTTGGAACAGAGGTTCAAATTCCATGTACAAAAGGTACTTGTCCATTGTCTGCAGTCCTTGAAATTCACAGGAAATTGTTGTGGAACTATAAATCCATGAGCCACATCACCACTTGCTGCAAAGGTACTGATTAAGAGGGGGCATCTGCTTCGCATCCACCAAGTTTATGTATTCAACACACAGTTAATGAGATTTCCGAATTGCAGATGGCAGTGTTGAGCTTAATTCAGTCTGTGAAAGACAGAATCATCCATTGCTAAATTCGGTGTTAACTGCAGCATCATCAGCCTGAAGCCTTTCAAAGCATTTCACACAAAGCCAAAGCCCATCCAGCCCTATCCACCTCCCACCCTCCCTCTTGCAAAGGAAATACATCTAAAAACTCCTCTTTGGTTCCCTCCCTGTCATCTATGTTCAGATGCATTTTTTATTTTCAAAAAGGCATAAAAAAGCAAACATTACAAAAGAGCAAAGCACATGTATTCCTCGCCCAAGACCAAAGTACATGGTTAAACAAACATTTTCAAATTAATACACATGTACCTTGGCCATAAGCCCAAGGTTCACAGTCATCCAAGCTCACTGGACCAGATTGCACAGTCATACCAGAAACGTCAGGGACCAATGGCCATCATCAGATAGAGTGGATTATCTGCAGAAAGTTGAGATGGCAAGCTGCCCCATGTGAGATTATATCCAAATATCACCTCTTAACCATAATGGAGACATGAACCCATGTGTCACACAATCACGTATTGCAAAAATATTGCCCAACAGGGGGCTCCTGCCACACATCCACTACCAACCCTATGTTATGGTTTGTATTTTTAGAGAAAGTGAAAAGAATCACCCCCATCCCCACCGCTAACCCCGAGATAATGAAAGCTAAATGACACCTAAATGTATGTGGAGGTAGGTCATAATCAAAAAAACACAAGTCATTGGCTCGGTACCCCACACACAATGCACAAAGGCGGGGTTAAGCAACTGGTTAACTGGTCTGCAGGAGTCAGTCTATGATGGAGGCACTACTTAATTTCAATACAATTTTACATTTTAATCAATGTAGAACATGAATTGGAACAAGAACCTGTAGTTTAGCAGTACTTTGGCTCTGAATTTGGCAAATTGTACAGTATCTCCTTGCAAGCGAGCATGTGCACAGAGGAGTAAGGTAATTTCTTTAGTCTGTCTGACTGTCTGACAATAAAACAAAATTGTAAATCATCCCAAACAGGAAACTTCGATTTTAGGCACGCCATAAAGAACACAAACAACAGGCATGAATAGCTAATTTAACGTGTTAAATAAGTTGATGTAAAAACGGCAGTAAACTTCTTTAAAAAGCTTCTTTCTTTTTTTTCTAATCTTTAAACTTTTATTTTATTTCAATTGAAGTTTATACTTGAGCTATGTAGAACACAAATCCCCTTATTGGTACTTCCAAAAACTTCCAGTTTAGCAGTACTTGGCCAAAATATTACATCATTTTACTCCATCTCGACTAATCAAACAAATTTGCCCCTTGCGCTCTCAAGTTTTGGGGAATATCGAGATTCAGACAAAATGTCAGCTTGTAGGAAAGAAATATAGATTGTGCTTGGAAACGCACACCAAGAGTTGAAAAGACCTTTCCCATGTCCTTTTTCTCAAGACTGCATGGGGTAAGGTGTTCTACGAACTCTCAAGTTAAAGTTTTCATCAATATGTTTGATTTTCTTTTCTACATAAAACTAAATTGAAAGTTTTCAGGAAACTCAAAAGAATTACGGCAAAGAAAATAAATTGGCACGTTTTACCCATCGGCTTATAAGGAAAGCGGACAGCATTATGTGAAAACGTCAAATAAAATATTACAAAGTAAAATGTACAAAGAGATCATTGTAAAAATAATTTAAAAAAGAAGAAAAAATTATAGCAATAATTATGCACCATTGTGAGGACTGAGGGCTCAGGAGAAAATGCGGAGAAGGTGCGGCAAGCTCGCAGGTCCAATGGGTCTCGTAGATAGAAAGCCTGCACAGCGGGAGCAACAAGTTGTGGGTGTCGCTGCAGTAGACTGGCCAACACTGCTGGAAGTATACAGTATGCATGATGCAGGTTTTCTTGGGGCTTGACTGAGTGGCTGTGAGCAAAGCAAGGGGAAGGGAGGTAAGAGGTAGCAAGAAAAGAGAAGTTAATAACTAGGATGTGGTAAGAAAAGACAGGTCATTCTCAAATACGTACGTCTCAACAAAGCTTCTCAAATAAAATAGACGAAACATACATTAGAACTTTCCATACTCTTGCTATATTCTGTTGCTGTGAATCTTTGCTTTAGCCTTTTTTCTTGGTCGACAGAGAAAAACTGCAAGGATCAAAATAATCTGGATGTCAACAAAGCTCACCAATCTACTCTTCTTCCTACTGCCCGTCTGACCATTTCTCCAGCCAGGTACTTATCCCCATTCTGAGCAAGAATGTCGAGGGCAGATTGTAGTTTTAAGGGTGAAGGTTCAGGACGAGTGTCACCAGGTACTCGAGATGGAGGAATTATGTGAATCTCCCCACGACGGAGAAAAACCTGGAAGGAAAACTGTCGTTTGTGAAATGCTTCAGACATGAGCATAATGTTTAATTATGGCTTTGGCCAGAAATTGTGCGGCCTATCACAAAAGTCATTAAAATAAGTCTTGCTTTTGGCCTTTTAAAACATTTGGAGCATTTGAACTGAACAATTATCCTTAGGTTTAGATTTCTATATTAGTCCATGGAGTGAAACAAGAACACTTTTGAAAATGATTACATCAATTTTTATTTTCAGCAAATTACCTGCCTGTACTTAAGCTCCGGCAATGGACTGGTGCATGAGATGCAAACATTTAATGTAAAGTGTGCCAGGTTTGAGCACTTATTTTAATGCAAAGAAGTATTTCACTCACTTGATGCCCTCCAGCTTTTAAAATAAACACCAGCATGGGAAGTATTTGCTTATCATCAAAATAACTATCATTTTATTGTTTTATGGCCTTAACACCGTGAAATCATGATGAATGTACACACCCGATTACAGCAGCTGTCTGGGTTCAGCCATCTTGGCAGATGGTTAGCGGATTCAATTAACAGAAACTGTCCATCCACGTCTTCCACCCTGCCAATAACATACTCAGTCTGCACAATAAATTTCTGGGTGAAATCAAAGTTCATTCAACAACTATATTACATTTTCACAGCGATCTTTATTCAACGTACCAAGCAAACAATTCTGGAAACCGGACAGTGACTTCACGCAGCAAGAACACAATGAACCATTCATCCTCAATGTTGTCTCCAAAATCTGTAACACCTGCAAGATGTGCGGGATCCTCCCCTGTAAACAAACA
This sequence comes from Myxine glutinosa, assembly GCF_964187855.1. Classification (NCBI taxonomy): domain Eukaryota; kingdom Metazoa; phylum Chordata; class Myxini; order Myxiniformes; family Myxinidae; genus Myxine; species Myxine glutinosa. The sequence goes on from NC_136268.1 coordinate 90,830,159, forward strand.
AACCCTATATAGTTTATATGAATGAAAATCAGATTGCTCTGTTCACTCTACCTGTAGATTTGAACCTATAAAGTGATTGGATGAGCAGGCTATTCCTTATAATTGACAAACATTCTTTCTTTGGTTACAAACATATAAACAAGAGGGAGATTTGCTTTGCAATACATGTCCCTGCTGGTCCCAATGAATGTTCTTTTTCCAAGCACTCAGCAATTGAGCCATACACAGTAGGCCAAATTGTTTGGGGTATGCAAAGCGACAGATGAAGTTGCAGTTTCTGTAACTTATCATAATGAAGCCATGTACCAAGTTTCAGTTGAATATGTTAAAGGGTATGGGTAAAAATTCTGGAAAACCACAGGTGGGTCGGACAGACAGACGGAGAGCAAACCTATAGTCCCCTCCGGTGGTAGGGGACTAATAATACCAGGATTCACTGGTTATACAAAAAGGGAAGGATTAAATTTAGTTTACAAAATACAAAAAGGGAGGGATTAAATTTAGTTTACAAAATACAAAAAGGGAGGGATTAAATTTAGTTTACAAAATACAAAAATGGAGGGATTAAATTTAATTTACAAAATACAAAAAGGGAGGGATTAAATTTAGTTTACAAAATACAAAAAGGGAGGGATTAAATTTAATTTACAAAATACAAAAAGGGAGGGATTAAATTTAATTTACAAAATACAAAAAGGGAGGGATTAAATTTAGTTTACAAAATACAAAAAGGGAGGGCATTGGCCTAATGGTTAGGGCGGCGGGCTTGGGATCCTAAGGTCCTGAGTTAGAATCCCATTCAATTAACGCCAAATGGGGTTGACTCAGCTTGTCATCCTTCGTCGACAAAATGAGTACCAGATAACTGGTTATGGAGAGGCATTGCATCAGCGGCAGACGCGCCCACAGAAAAAATGATGCAACCAGCAGCCGGGTGGCTGCACACGAACCACCCACCCACCACCTAATTATATACGAGCCTAAAATGGCGTAATACATCTGTAGAAAAGAAGACCATGCCTTTTTTAAACAGAATTTGAGGAAACAAATGTCGATGGCACGTTTACGGTTTGGCTTTTTTCCTGCACCATCAAAACCAAGGACATTTTCATGGTTGGCTCAGTGGTGTGACGGAGACCCGAGGAAGCCTCTGCATCGTGGACATACACAATTGAGTACAAAGTCTCATTTTTCCATTTCCCAATTTTGGGCAATTATTTCCACCTTCTTGTGGGGTTGGCCAGGGAAAATGTGACCCAAATCTTTCATGAACTGGCAGACCAGGCCTCATGTTTGACATAAAGCAAAAAGGACATGGAATGTGACAAAAGTGCCTCGCGATAACTTTCCTACTCTTGCCGAAGGACACTGTGGGATACATTTGGTCCAAAAACTAATGCTAGCAGATGGGATACCCAGCTAAACATCCATCCGTGGGACGGTACACTTTGTGAAGACCCACCCAGCCTGCGATGCACCAATCCAACATCAAACACCTCCCTCCCACCCTGGCCCTATGGGACTATGAATTATCCTACACCCTCAAACCTTCTCGGGCAACCCCGTCCCCACCCTGCCCGCCCACCTCCACGAGCACACGGCCAATTTCGTCCAGCGGTTCATTTCTCATAGTGTTCCACTTCTGGGAGTATTTTGTTTTAGCACCTAGAAGCTTCCTATGCACACCCCAAGTACAATCATCAGTTTTCAATTAATTCCATCCAGCAGATCAGGAGTAAATAGAAGTAAAAGAAACATACAAATAGTATGCCAATTTATCGGTGGACCGTGGGTGGATACGTGGTCAAATCTTAACATTTGGGGGGGGGGGGGGGGGGGGGAAACATGGACAGTCACAAATTTAGTGAAGGATGGTCATATCAGTGGGATACAGAAGGTAAGCTGTTCAGCATGGAGGATTGGAGGAGGTATGCGCTCTACCGAGTTCCGTTCTCGTTCAATATGTGTCACGACTTAAATGCAGTTGGCCCATTTGTCCTTCAAACTGGGGAAGAAGTTGTGGTTCAGTGATTGTAAGTGTAACCAGACCAAATATTCACTCACACAAATATCAAAATAAAAGGCCCGGAATGCTTCATCAGAGCAAGATAGTCTTCCTTCGGCCGGTCGTCCTTCGTACAAAAAGTCATTCAGACGGTTTGGAAGCAGCATTGCCTGCCGAAGATAAAGCCGATCCCTATCGAGTCCAAATAATGAATTATGTGAATCTCCCCACGACGGAGAAAAACCTGGAAGGAAAACTGTCGTTTGTGAAATGCTTCAGACATGAGCATTATGTTTAATTATGGCTTTGGCCAGAAATTCACTGGTAATTGAGTATTGTTCACTGGTAATTCCCTGTTTGTCGTAAAAAGGCGACAAAAAGGGTTGGCGGCAGGAAGGGCATCCGCCGGAGTGCAGACGTCAATCAACTATTGGCTGTACCTAAACTCGGAGCAGGCACAGGCGAAGTAATGGCTACAACAGTGAAGGAAACAATAGATGACTGGGGTATATCGGATAGTGTTGCAGCGATGTGCTTCGATACTACCAGTTCCAACACAGGATGTCGTTTGAGCGCGTGCATATTGCTTGAACAGAAATTGGGCAAAGATTTGTTGTATTTGGCCTGCCGTCATCATATTCACGAGATAGTTCTCGAGGCGATATTTTCATGCGCGATGGGTCCCTCGACTGGTCCGGACATTCTACTCTTCAAGCGTTTTCAAACGAAATGGTCATTCATTGCTAAAGATGATGTACAATGTGCGACAACTGACGACGAGGCTTTAAAGCATGTGACAGACGTAGCAGATGCCATAATAACCTTCGCCAATGAACAATTGTTAATACAGCAACATCGTGACGACTACAGAGAGCTCCTTGAGTTGACCATCATATTCTTGGGTGGAGTTCCTCTTCGTGGCATCAAAATCATGGCTCCTGGTGCCCTTCATCGTGCCAGGTGGATGGCGAAAGCCATCTATGCACTCAAAGTTTGGATGTACCAAAAACAGTTCACGTTGACTAAAAGGGAGGATGTCGCTTTGCGCAATATCTGTGTGTTTGTTGTGAGAGTGTACGTGAAAGCTTGGTTTGTCGCCCCATCGCCGATTCTTGCACCATCTCAGGATCTCGCATTTCTCAAACAACTCGATCAGTACAAGGATATTAATTCAGAGATGGCGAAGGCCGCAGTCAACAAGATGTTGCGTCATTTGTGGTACCTGGGAGAGGAGCTTATCGCGTTGGCATTCTTTGATAATTCTGTGTCATCAGACACTAAACGAAAGATGGTGACTGCAATAAAGACATGTGACGAAGGAGTAGAGCCTAGTAAAAAAGCTGTAATTGACCACAAAGTAATTGCAGACAAAAGTTTGGAAGATTTTGTTACATCAAATACAAACCGATTTTTTAAGGCTCTGAATTTGTCTTCATCATTTTTGGAGATAGACCCAGATAACTGGGAGACCAATGACGCGTATCAAAGAGCGAGAGCAATTGTGAGTGAAATGAAGGTTTTAAATGACATTGCCGAGCGCGGAGTGGCGTTGATCACGGAATACAACAAATTACACACATGTGACGAAGAACAAAAACAGTATCTTTTGCGCGTCGTCGCCGATCACCGTCACCGATATCCAGACTGTAGTAGAAAGGCCCTCGCGCAATAATTCCTGCATGTATGTACTATGTATATTAGTTTACATCATGTACATGTAGTTTATTTACTGTCTTCTAAAGTTGTTATTGAATGTCAAATTTAGTCTCTGAATTTTAAACACAAGTATACAAAGTCGCACATTATACTTACAGTAATACTGACATGCAAGTAGTGATGCTTGAATTAAAGCGGTTTTGTCTTAAATATGACGTATTGTGTATAGACCAGTTAGTATAATTCGTAATACAGACACATGAGTTTATAGAGTATTATTAAACGGTATTTTTCCTGCAATATACCATGGCATAACACTAAATTGAAACGTTTTTTTATATTTTTTACTGTACCGTATCATATCATATCATATCTGTATCATATCCTCTCGACACGTTAAAATAGCGCCAAACGACAAAACTTTGAACCCCGGTAGCAACCTCTAAATATCAACCAATCTTTATGAAAATTCACATATGTCATTTTCTCATCACTGGTAACAATATTTTAGGGTGAGACATTAACATTTACAAAAAAATTTATTTTGGACCACCCTAGCATCCGGCCGTAAAACATTGCTTCAAAAAGGAGACCAAAAAACAACAACAACCACGGTCCCCGAAAAAGGCCAACCCCCGCTTGCGGGGAAAAATGGCCTCTAAAGGTTTTTTTTATTTTTTATCGAGTCCAAATAAGTCGTGGTGTTGATGAATTGTCAGGTTGTCGGCGACTAAACCGACATCCCTCCCATTTTATCGTTGGAGGTATTGACTTATATAGGGTTGGTTTTCTAAAGCTTATATCAGAATATTAACTTATATCAAATGGGTCTTTTGAGGGGAAAGTGTGATGACGTCACCACGTCACGCGGCACGAATGCGCGCCTGTGTCGTTGGAGATACCGACTTCTATAGGGAGGCCCCATCACCCTCCCCCATCACCCTGCCATCACCCTCCCATCACCCTGCCATCACCCTGCCATCACCCTCCCACCACCCTGCCATCACCCTCCCCCATCACCCTCTGCCATCACCCTCCCATCACCCTGCCATCACCCTCCCATCACCCTTTATTGGACCATTTGACTTCTGTAGGGTTGGTTTTCTAAGGCTTATATCAAAATATCAATTTATATCAAATAAATCTTTTAAGGTGAAAGCGCGATGACGTCACCACGTCACGCGGCACGAATGCGCACCTGTGTCGTTGGAGGTATTGACTTATTTAGGGTTGGTTTTCTAAGGCTGTAGGCCGCACCTCATTTTGTCAAATAAAGTGGTATTCGGGTGGTTCCGGTATTTGGGACCGCAGGGACGGAAAGTGCAGGTACGGGGTGCTTGGCACTCCCCAGCCGGCCCGCTCTGAAGGTTCGGATCGGGACACCGGGATTCATTCCGGTCGCCCGGTCGGCCCGGAGGTGGGGGTGCGGGGCCTGTCACGGAACGTCAAAACAAACTCCTCCCTCTCATCCCATCACCCTGCCATCACCCTGCCCTCACCCTCCCATCACCCTCTCATCACCCTCCCACCACCCTGCCATCACCCTCCCACCACCCTGCCATCACCCTCCCATCACCCTCCCATCACCCTCCCATCACCCTGCCCCATCACCCTGCCCCATCACCCTCCCCCATCACCCTCCCCCATCACCCTGCCATCACCCTGCCATCACCCTGCCATCACCCTCCCATCACCCTGCCATCACCCTCCCCCATCACCCTCTGCCATCACCCTCCCATCACCCTGCCATCACCCTCCCATCACCCTCCCATCACCCTTTATTGGACCATTTGACTTCTGTAGGGTTGGTTTTCTAAGGCTTATATCAAAATATCAATTTATATCAAATAAATCTTTTAAGGTGAAAGCGCGATGACGTCACCACGTCACGCGGCACGAATGCGCGCCTGTGTCGTTGGAGGTATTGACTTATATAGGGTTGGTTTTCTAAAGCTTATATCAGAATATTAACTTATATCAAATGGGTCTTTTGAGGGGAAAGTGTGATGACGTCACCACGTCACGCGGCACGAATGCGCGCCTGTGTCGTTGGAGATACTGACTTCTATAGGGAGGCCCCATCACCCTCCCCCATCACCCTGCCATCACCCTGCCATCACCCTGCCATCACCCTCCCATCACCCTGCCATCACCCTGCCATCACCCTCCCATCGCCCTGCCATCACCCTCCCATCACCCTGCCATCACCCTCCCACCACCCTGCCATCACCCTCCCCCATCACCCTCTGCCATCACCCTCCCATCACCCTGCCATCACCCTCCCATCACCCTCCCATCACCCTTTATTGGACCATTTGACTTCTGTAGGGTTGGTTTTCTAAGGCTTATATCAAAATATCAATTTATATCAAATAAATCTTTTAAGGTGAAAGCGCGATGACGTCACCACGTCACGCGGCACGAATGCGCACCTGTGTCGTTGGAGGTATTGACTTATTTAGGGTTGGTTTTCTAAGGCTGTAGGCCGCACCTCATTTTGTCAAATAAAGTGGTATTCGGGTGGTTCCGGTATTTGGGACCGCAGGGACGGAAAGTGCAGGTACGGGGTGCTTGGCACTCCCCAGCCGGCCCGCTCTGAAGGTTCGGATCGGGACACCGGGATTCATTCCGGTCGCCCGGTTGGCCCGGAGGTGGGGGTGCGGGGCCTGTCACGGAACGTCAAAACAAACTCCTCCCTCTCATCCCATCACCCTGCCATCACCCTGCCCTCACTCTCCCATCACCCTCCCATCACCCTCTCATCACCCTGCCCCATCACCCTGCCATCACCCTCCCACCACCCTGCCATCACCCTCCCATCACCCTCCCATCACCCTGCCATCACCCTCCCATCACCCTGCCATCACCCTCCCATCACCCTGCCATCACCCTCCCATCACCCTCCCATCACCCTGCCATCACCCTCCCATCACCCTGCCATCACCCTCCCATCACCCTGCCATCACCCTCCCACCACCCTGCCATCACCCCCCCCACCACCCTCCCATCACCCTCCCATCACCCTTTATTGGACCATTTGACTTCTGTAGGGTTGGTTTTCTAAGGTTTATATCAAAATATCAAATAAATCTTTTAAGGTGAAAGCGCGATGACGTCACCACGTCACGCGGCACGAATGCGCACCTGTGTCATTGGAGGTATTGACTTATTTAGGGTTGGTTTTCTAAGGCTGTAGGCCGCACCTCATTTTGTCAAATAAAGTGGTATTCGGGTGGTTCCGGTATTTGGGACCGCAGGGACGGAAAGTGCAGCCGGCCCGCTCTGAAGGTTCGGATCGGGACACCGAGATTCATTCCGGTCGCCCGGTCGGCCCTGAGGTGGGGGTGCGGGGCCTGTCACGGAACGTCAAAACAAACGGCCTGCCGGGGCCGCCCAAAAGTCGGGCGTGAGGGGCGCGTCCACTAATGGAACGCCTCTCGCTTCCCAGATCGAGGGCCACGTGGTCAGGAGAACCTCGTCCCTTCTGGTTGCCCTGCCGTCCCGCCGTGGGCGCTGGCAGGGTGTACTTCAAACTAAGCTTAAGTGTCAAGTGTTAAGTTCCTCCTTGCCCTCGCAAGGGAAAGGCTAGGGTCAAGCTCTTCCAAATTTCCAAACACTAGGAATCGGACATCTCAAATTAATTAATTAATTTGTTAACACATCTCAGTCGCCCGCGACCTCTCTAGCGCGGGCGTCGAACCAGTTCATTCCCGGTGCGGCCGGGCCGAATATCGGCCCGGACGTGGCTGAAGCCATTGATTCCGCCGTAGCCCGCTAACGCGTAGGCTCGCGCGTCCCCGGTCCGCCTGGGCTCCGCGGGTGTCCTACCGTGCCCACGTCGCCATGCTCGCTGAATAAAGCAGCCAGGCGTGGTGCCCGGGGACGGACTTTCGCTGTCTAAACATGGTAGCGCTAGGCCAGTGGGACCGCCGGGACCCACGTGCACTCACAAGTTGTTCTGCGTGTGGGCGGCAGTATCAGACTGGGGCGCCCAAACGCTCCCCGGCTAAAGTTCATCCTGAAAGCGCCCACATTGTGCGGACAAACCAAGTCAAGGGCCACGTGGTCAGGAGAACCTCGTCCCTTCCGGTCACACTGTGCCTATCGGCCGGCCTCGAAGACCGAAATTGTGACGGTGTCACCCGTGTCCAGTAGGAAGGGTGACTGTGAACCCCGGCCAGTACCAAAAACAACAACTGGCAAAGGGCGGACGAGCTCCCGTAGGGAGCCAACCGCCATCCAGTAAGGAGATGGTGTATCCTAAAAAACCACCTATCCGGATTGGACCATTTCAAGTCATACCAAGGACTTTAAAAATGGTACGTGCTGCTTCCTTGCTTGAAAAGGATAGAGCACGGACGTCGGACAATCACCATCGGCTGGCAGCCATGGGGAGGGTGAAATTCCTCTTGAGGAAATGACCCGCTGAGTATGGTGAGAGAAGTGGCGCCATTGTTATTATATCACCGGTACCCAGAGTATCCCAGGAAGTAAAGTAACAGTGGTGAGGGCACTTCCCCCAAGCTCAGTGGCTGTGTTAAATGTTTGTTTTGTGTGTGTGTGTGTGTGTGTGTGTGTGTGTGTGTGTGTGTGTGTGTGTGTGTGTGTGTGTGTGTGTGTGTGTGTGTGTGTGTGTCAGCTCTATCACAAGCCCTAGCCTAGCCAAAGTAAAAAAAACTAGAGGTTCCAGCGAACCTGAACTCAACTGGTCTATATCAATATGGTTAGAATATGCATAATAGAACCACAAACTATATACTTTATATGTGCGTTTATATGTTTATATGTGCGTTTATATGTGTTTTCAAATATCTTTAAGTGGCAAAAGGCACAAGTTTCATCAAATTTAATCATTATATTTGTGACTTTTAGAGCTTGGACGTCATCCAAACTGATGTTTATGGGTCAAGTCATGTCATGTCACGACGAGGTCATTTCGACGAGGTCACTACACACCAAGTTTCAGCCTTCGAGCTACATTAGGAAGTACCAGATTGACAAAAATTGATTTTTCAATATGGCCGCCCTGCCGCGACCATTTTTGGGCGTGCAACGCCCAAATGCAATCCCAAACTAGTTTATGTCTTAAAGATGCTGCATAACAAGTTTCATCAAATTTGATCAATATTTGTGACTTTTACAGCATAGACGTCGAATTGTTTACAGACGACAGACAGACAGACAAACAGACGACAGACGCTGGGTGTCGACAAAAACTCAGCTGGACATAGTCCACTTGAGTTAAAAATTAATGGTGTTGATGAAAGGACAAACAGAGAGACACTTTGCTTTTCGCTTTGTGTGTGCGGGGTAATAAAACAAGGTTTGATAATTTCAAAAAATCTTTAAAGACAACATTGTATTATTGCTCAAATATTGAACGGTAATAGTAGACCATGCCCTGAGGGATAATTAAAGACATCCAGGATGGTCATATATTAAAGTGAATGGGCTGAATAGCCTAATGGTGTGTGCACTCATATCTGAGCTGTTTTAGCCTGGGTTCGAATCCCAACCTATGATTATAAACTGTCAGTGTCGTATTCCGCATGCAGGGGAGGAATCAATGTCATCCTTCATCCATTGGATGGACGTTTAATTAAAGGACTCGTCTGTCAGGGAACCAGTCTGCCAGGGGACAAGTCTGACAGGGGACCAGTCTGCCAGGGGACCCGTCTGCCAGGGGACCCGTCTGCCAGGGGACCCGTCTGCCAGGGGACCAGTCTGTCAGGGAACCATCTGTGAGGGGACCAGTCTGACAGGGGACCAGTCTGACAGGGGACCAGTCTGCCAGGGGACCCGTCTGCCAGGGGATCCGTCTGCCAGGGGACCCGTCTGCCAGGGGACCCGTCTGCCAGGGGACCCGTCTGCCAGGGGACCCGTCTGCCAGGGGACCAGTCTGCCAGGGGACCCGTCTGCCAGGGGACCCGTCTGCCAGGGGACCCGTCTGCCAGGGGACCAGTCTGCCAGGGGACCAGTCCACCAGGGGACCAGTCCGCCAGGGGACCCGTCCGCCAGGGGACCCGTCCGCCAGGGGACCCGTCTGCCAGGGGACCAGTCCGCCAGGGGACCAGTCCGCCAGGGGACCAGTCCGCCAGGGGACCAGTCCGCCAGGGGACCCGTCTGCCAGGGGACCAGTCCGCCAGGGGACCAGTCCGCCAGGGGACCCGTCTGCCAGGGGACCCGTCTGCCAGGGGACCCGTCTAGCAGGGGACCCGTCTGCCAGGGGACCAGTCTGCCAGGGGACCCGTCTGCCAGGGGACCCGTCTGCCAGGGGACCCGTCTGCCAGGGGACCAGTCCGCCAGGGGACCAGTCCGCCAGGGGACCCGTCCGCCAGGGGACCCGTCCGCCAGGGGACCAGTCCGCCAGGGGACCAGTCTGCCAGGAGACCCGTCTGCCAGGGGACCCGTCTGCAACAGACGTTAAAGATCCGTCGGGTCTTTTGCAAAGAGTAGGCGCGTTATCTTCAACATCCTGAACAAACTACAAATTCCTCCTTTACTCACTGCTGGGAAGGCCAAGCCCAAAGCCACTGAACACTAACCCTTGCCAAGAGGCAAGAACCTACTTCGGCCGCACCGACACTCTGTAACTTGTAAGGGGAATGGTACATTGATGATAATGATCGTAGCTTAGCTCTTGATTGATTTATGAACAGCAAATAGCAAATCATTCGTAGGATCAATGCCTCATTTCGTCTCACCCTTGGGTGGCCTGTAGTGTAGACCAAACCTCTCATTCTGCCAAATATACCCCACCAGCCAAGGAGCGAGGGAACCAAGAACCTGATCCCTGTAGCATTCCAGAACATCCCGTGAGAGCTTCCTGGCGGGCGACGATGGCTGAAGGAACAGCTTGTACCGGACGCTATCTTCAGGAATAACTTTCTTACCGAAAGCGTGCGATGCCATGGACGCACGTGAAAAACAAAAATGGAACCACGTTTTTTTTTAGGGGACGAGGGAGAAACGACACAAGCAATCAATTCAATACACCTTTATGACTAAACAAATACAGTGCGGTATAACCAAATGTCACATAAAAACGATGAAGTAAAACTACCCGTGCATTTACCTTCCAGGTCAAAGTGACATAACATCCGGTTTGTCATCTGGATGGGAAGTTCTACAAATATACATTGATTGGTCAAGATGGTGAAGCCGAGCGGCGGCCATCTTGTGACCCCCAAACCACAACGCGACTCCATTGAAAAAAGAGCCCACAAAGTTAAAAGTCATGCTTAGATTAAACGAAGGCTTGAAGGAGCTGTGCTCCCACGTAGTCGGAAGAATGGACGCGACAAAAAGCTGGAATTCGTCCGAGTTTCTTTATTGTCACAAAACAACTCGGGTACTCTGAAAAGCCCGTTTATCGGGCAGCAATATATATACACACATTATCCCGGAGCGTTTGCCCGGGAAAGGCGAGAGGGGGCGTGGCCGGGCGTCCTGGCCGCGGCCTGGCAAGTCGAGGGCGGGCATGCCCGGGCATGCCCGGGCGTCCCGGACGCGGCCTGGCAAGTCGAGAGCGGGCGTGGCCGGGCGTCCTAGACGAGCCCGGCATGGTGATCGCTCCGCGTCCTTGGTAGGTGCAAGGCGATTGTGTAAACCCAGCGGTAGCCGCTACACACGTCCCCCCAGAATCGACTTGCACCGGCAGGGTCAATTTGAGGGGGGTCCTGATGACCCGGCCGAAGCGACCCCTGGCGGGTCGTGGGGGGGGGGGGGTCCGGTGTGGTGGTGGGCGGTCGAGTGGGGGGCACCGTGGACGGGGGGTGGCCTCGCCGCGGCGGAAGGGCCAACCGTGGCGGTTGGTCGATGTCCACGTGCGCCGGCTTGAGGGGGTCCACCGCAATCCGGTCCGACCTGCCGCCGATGTTGATGACGAACGACTTGTCGTCCCGTCGCAGGACCCGGAAGGGCCCGTCGTACGGTGGCCGGAGTGGCCCCCGATGTGCGTCATGACGCACAAAAACGTACTCCGCTGTGCGAAGCGCTGGGGGGACGTAGGACTGGGGGTCACCGTGGTGGGATGTTGGCACGGGCGCAAACCGTCGGGTGGCCTCCTGGAGGTCCGAGCGCTGGTGAGCTGCGGACCAGGGACTGGTAGCGTCGGGCACGAATTCGCCCGGGACGCGTAGTGCCTGGCCGTAGACAAGCTCGGCGGTGGATGCCCGGAGGTCCTCCTTGGGGACCGTGCGGAGGCCCAAAAGGACCCACGGCAGCCGGTCGGCCCAACCGCCATCTTGAAGGCCGGCCATGAGCGCGGCCTTCATGGAGCGGTGAAATCTCGCACAACCCGTTGGCTTGGGGGTGGTAGGCCGTAGTACGGTGGAGCTTGACCCCGAGGTTGCGGGCGACCGCGCCCCACAGCTCGGAGGTGAACTGCGGTCTGCGTTCCGACGAGATGTCCGCCGGTGCGCCAAAGCGGGCGACCCAGGTGGCGATGAAAGCCTGCGCCACGTCGGCGGTGGTGGTGGAGACGAGGGGAACGGCCTCCGGCCACCTGGTGGTCCTGTCCACCATGGTGAGCAGGTGTGTGAACCCCCGTGATGGGGGGAGGGGGCCCACCAGATCCACGTTGACGTGGTCGAAACATCGTTCGGGCACGGTGAAAGGTGCCAGCGGGGCCTGGGTGTGTCGGTGGACCTTGGCCTGTTGGCAGGCTGTGCAGGTGCTGGTCCAATCGCGGACGTCCCGTCGAAGGCCGTGCCAGACGAATCGCGCTGACACCAGCTTCTGGGAAGCTTTCCGGCCCGGGTGGGAAAGGCCGTGGAGGGAGGCGAAGATGCGGCGTTGCCAGGTAACGGGCACGATGCGGCGAGGCTGGCCTTGGGAGACGTCGCAGAGCAGGACAGTGTCCGCGAAGGGGATGTCGGCCAGGCGGAGGCCCGTGTCCGCCGCCCGGAGGGCTTGCACCGTGGTGTCGGTGGTTTGGTCCGCCGCCATAAGCGCGAAGTCCACGCCGAGGTGGACCGCGTTCGCGCTGGCCCGAGAAAGACAGTCGGCCACGGCGTTGTTTTTGCCGGCGACGTGCCGGATGTCCGTGGTAAACTCCGACACGGCGGAGAGGTGGCGCTGTTGGCGGGCTGACCACGGCTCCGTGACCTTGGCCATTGCGTAAACCAATGGCTTGTGGTCGACGAACGCCGTGAAGGGTCGGCCCTCCAGGAGGTGGCGGAAATGGCGAACGGCCAGGTGTAGACCGAGGAGCTCACGGTCAAACGTGCTATATTTGAGCTCGTTCGGCCGGAGCTGCCGGCTGAAAACAGCGAGTGGCTGCCAAACCCCATTCACCCATTGCTCATGTACGGCGCCCACCGCGTAGTCGGAGGCATCCGTGGTGAGGGCGATGGGAGTGTTGAGCACCGGGTGAGCGAGCAGTGTTGCGTCGGCGAGGGCCCGCTTTGAGCTTTGGAAGGCCGCGTCCATTGCTGCAGACCAGACGATGTCGTGCTTGGCCGGCTTGCCCCGGAGGGCTTCGTAGAGGGGCCGCATGAGTTGAGCAGTGCGGGGCACGAAGCGGTGATAGAAATTCACCATTCCCAGGAATTCCTGCAGGGCCTTTATGGAGCGGGGACGCGTAAACGTGGTGATGGCCACGACCTTGGTTGGCAGCGGCACGGCCCCGTTCTTGGTGATGTGGTGGCCCAAAAAATCAACGGCCGTCGTGCCGAAATGGCATTTGGCCGGGTTGACGATGAGGCCGTGCTCGCTGAGGCGCCCGCACAGTGTTCGGAGGTGGAGGAGGTGCTCGGCCCGGGACGTGCTGGCGACGAGGATGTCGTCCAGGTAAACGAAGAGGAACGGCAGGTCACGCAGCACGCCGTCCATCAAGCGCTGGAACGCCTGAGCCGCGTTCTTGAGGCCAAACGGCATCCGTAGGAATTCAAATAAGCCGAACGGCGTGATGACGGCCGTTTTAGGGACATCGGCCGCCCTGACAGGTACCTGGTGATATCCCCGTATGAGATCGATTTTTGAAAAAATGACCCATCCTGCCAGACGGGCGGAGAAGTCTTGGATGTGTGGGATCGGATACCTGTCGGGGGTGGTAGCGTCGTTAAGGCGGCGGTAGTCGCCACATGGGCGCCAGCTGCCCCCTGGTTTTGGGACGATGTGTAGTGGCGAAGCCCACGCGCTATCGGAGCGCCACACGATGCCGAGGTGTTCCAAAGTGTCGAACTCGGCTTTGGCCACGGCGAGCTTGGCTGGGTCGAGGCGGCGGGCTCTGGCATAGACCGGCGGGCCCGTGGTTGGTATGTGGTGCTCGATCCCATGTCGTACTGCGACGGCCGAAAACGTCGGCCGCGTGAGGGCCGGGAACTCCATGAGCAGGCGAGCAAACTCGTTCGCCACCGGGAGGGCGCATGCCAGCTCGGTCGGAGCGGAGCTGCTCAATGTGCATACCAGGGAGCTGAAGGTCTCGGCGTTGATGAGGCAACGCCGTTGGACGTCCACCAGCAGTCCGTGTGTGCAGAGGAAGTCGGCGCCTAGCAGAGCCATGGGCACGTTTGCGGTTACAAACGTCCAAGTAAAGCGTTGGCCGCCGAAGCAGAGGGTGACGTTGCGCGGGCCGAAGGTGCGGATGGCCGATCCGTTGGCCGCAACCAAGGAGGGGCCGCAAACGGCGTACTGCCTGTCCTGATCGGAGGCGGGTATGATGCTCAGTTGGGCGCCGGTGTCACACAGGAAGCGCCGTCCGGACGCTTTGTCCGTGATGAAAAGTAAGTTGCCCGTGTAGCCGGCGTTTATGGCTGGTAATGAACGCTGGCCAGGCCGTTTCCCGGCCTACCGAAGGTGCACGGGGGTCGGCATGTCCGGGCCTTCTGTCCGAACCTGGCATGATAGTAACACCACGCTTGGTCAGGTGGAGGCCCCGGTCGTCATGCTGGAGGTGGTCGGCTCGGCGTTGCGGCCGCCAATTGCGTCGGCCGTTCAGTTGTCGACCGTGCCGGGTGCTCGGGCGCCATGGGCGTTGCGTCGGACGGCGGTGGGCCCCAGGTCGCTGCTGCAATGCGTTGACCTGCCGCGGAGATCTTGTCGGCTTCCCTGGCGAGGGCGTGGGGATCCGTGATCGTCGTGCTCGCCAGGGCGAGGCGTACCGGGCTAGGCAGCTGACGGAGGAACAGCTCCCGGAACAGGAATGCCGGAGAGTGCTCGCCGATCAGCGAAAGCATGTAGTCCATTCGCTCGGATGGGCGTGTGTCGCCGAGCTCGGGCAGGTCGAGCAGGCGCCGTGCGCGTTCCGCCGATGGGAGGGCGAAAGCGTCGAGGAGGAGCTTTTTAATCGCGCCGTATTTGTCAGCGGCTGGCGGGCTCTCGAGGAGGCTCAGGGCGCGGGCCGCGGTGGCTGAACCGAGCGCTGCTACCACATGGTGGGAGCGGGTGTCGTCGGCCGTGATGCCTCGCAGGGCGAACAGGGAGTCCGCCTGGGCGAACCAAACCGCCGCGTGAGCCTCCCAGAAGGTAGGCAGTTTAAGGGCAACTGCCATGTCCATGTCGGTAGGTCACCAATGAAGGAGCTGGGGCTCCCACGTAGTCGGAAGAATGGACGTGACAAAAAGCTGGAATTCGTCCGAGTTTCTTTATTGTCACAAAACAACTCGGGTACTCTGAAAAGCCCGTTTATCGGGCAGCAATATATATACACACATTATCCCGGAGCGTTTGCCCGGGAAAGGCGAGAGGGGGCGTGGCCGGGCGTCCTGGCCGCGGCCTGGCAAGTCGAGGGCGGGCATTGGTTGCGAGAGGACGCTGGCGTTGCATATTCGCCGCTTCTCCGACTGGATGGATGTACAGGGTCCGCTTCTACCTTTCTGACCTGACATCTCACACCTGTCCTGCCTTTTCACACCCGCACGTGCCGCGTGTTCTCCGGCTGGATAACGGAATCTGCTTTTGATGGTACGGAATACGGAATTCGAAAGGCCCGCTCCCGTTGTTTGTGGCCGTGGCCTTGTTTGCCGGTGGCCTTGTGGCCTTGTTTGCCGCTGTGGTCTTGATTAGCGGCTGCAGTCGTTTGCCGCTGCGTTTGCCGCTGCGTTTGCCGCTGCGTTTGCCGCTTTGCCTCCTCGACCTTGGCCTCGTACTCGTCCCTTCGCTCCTGCCTGGCATGGCTCTGAAGTACTCCGCCGCAAGGCTTCTTCTGCTCAATACCCGCTCCACCCCATCATGCATCTCTGCCATCAAATCAAATGGACTCCTCCGACGACCCAGGTACATTCACCGTGGCTCCGGTCGCAAGTTTGTTTATTCGCAATCAGGTCACTCCATCCCCGTCCTCTGGTCGGCTCAGCGCACTCTCACTCTTCGTCCCAGCGCACCTGGTCACAGCAACCCACACGATCGCACCTCTTGCCTACGAACCCTGGCTAAATCACCTGAATTCATCCCTGCTGTTCAAAACAACATCAAGCTCACCCTGTTCAACACCCGGTCCCTCAACAATAAATGCCTCATCCTGAACGAATACATCCTGGATAACAAACTGGACTTTCTCTGTCTCACCGAAACCTGGCAACAACCTCTGGACTACTACACACTCAACCTCACCACACCCAGTGGATATTCCTACGTCAATAAACCACGCTCGGAGGGCCGAGGTGGTGGAATTGCCGTTATCCACCGTCAAGACATCAAGACCAACCTCATCTCCATCTCATCTGCTCCATCATTTGAACACCTGGCTTTAAAACTCTCTGGTCACACGCAGTCAGTCATGGCTGTCGTCTACCGCCCTCCCAAACCACACCCATCATTCCTGTCTGACTTCTCCTACTTTCTGACCCAGCTATGTTCCCTCTCCCCCTCAATCCTCCTCCTTGGTGATTTCAATATCCACATGGACTCCACTGACTCCACAATAACCACTGACTTCACTGATTTACTCACCTGCTTTAACCTCACTCAACATGTCGACTTTCCTACCCATATCCGTGGTCACATTTTGGACCTTGTCTGCTCAACTGGATTAAATTTGCACCATCTCTATGGCTCCGACCTCACCCTCTCTGACCACTTAGCCATCACTCTGACCATCAACATCCCCGCCCCAACACCAAGGCATTATCGCACAATCAACTTCCGTAAGCTAAACGCTCTTTCACCTACCTCATTCTCATCCACCCTCTCTGAAAAAATGTCCACTTCTCCCTTCATTGACCTCCACACCCCTTCCGACCTCACTGACTACTACAACCACACTCTCTCCTCCTGCCTTGACCAGCTTGCGCCTGTAAAAACCAAAACAGTTTCTTTCACCCATTCTGCTCCCTGGTTTACCCCTGAACTCCACCTAATGAAAACTCGTGCTCGCCAACTTGAAAGACTCCGCAATAAAACGGGTCTCACAGTTCACTCCCAAGCCTACAAGGACCACATACAACACTACAAAGATGCCCTCTCCCGCGCCCGCTCTGCCTACTACTCTCAAATTATCCACTCTGGCTCCGGAAACCCAAAAGCACTCTTCTCGACAATAAACAAACTCCTCCGCCCCCTGAACACCACCACCCAGTCATTCACAGTAGACAACTGCATCTCCTTCCTCTCTTTCTTCCAACGCAAAATTGACAACATCTACAACAGCTTGACCACCGCCGCACCCGCTCCCCCTCCAACCACCTGCCCCCCCTTGTCCTGCCATCCCCTGTCTCGGTTCTCCCCAATCTCTCCTACTGACCTCTCTGAACTCCTCATAGGAATGAAAACTGCCACCTGCACTCTTGACCCCATCCCCTCCAGCTTTGTCAAAGCCTCCCTCCCTGCTCTCTCTCCACTTATCATTGCAACAATAAACTCCTCCCTGTCTACAGGCATCGTCCCACCTTCCCTCAAAATTGCTGCTGTTACCCCCATTCTAAAAAAACCTGGTCTAAACCCTGACACCCTAAACAACTTCAGACCCATCTCCAACCTACCCTTTCTGTCAAAAGTTTTGGAACGCGCTGTAGCCACTCAACTCAAACATCATCTCTCTGCCAATAACTTGTATGAAACATTCCAATCCGGATTCCGCTCCAACCACAGTACTGAAACTGCTCTCCTCAAAATCACCAACGACCTTCTCCTCTCCTCTGACGCTGGCAACCTCAACATTCTCGTCCTCCTCGACCTCAGCGCTGCCTTTGACACCATCGATCACACTATCCTCCTCACCCGACTTGAATCCACCTTTAACGTCACCGGCACTGCCCTCTCTTGGATTAAATCATACCTCTCTGACAGATGCCAGTTCATCTCCATCAATAACTGCAAATCCCCCACTGCTCCCCTCCCCCAAGGTGTCCCCCAAGGTTCAGTTCTTGGCCCCCTCCTCTTCATCCTTTACCTGTCCCCGCTCGGTCACTTAATCCGCCGTCATGGTCTCCAATTCCACTGCTTCGCCGATGACATCCAGCTTTTCATCTCCACCAAGTCCGTCTCCACCGACACCCACTCTATCCTGACAAACTGCATCACTGAAATAAAATCCTGGCTTCAAATCAACTTCCTCAAGCTTAACTGTGATAAATCTGAAATAATCATCATTGGCCCAAAAACGCTCACAAAATCCACCCATAACTTTGCCCTCAACATCGACGGTATCCCAGTATCCACCTCCCCTCACATCCGGAATCTTGGCGTCATCTTTGACCAAACCCTTTCCTTCGACAAATACACTAAACAGATCACAAAGTCAGCCTTCTTTCACCTGAAAAACATTGCCCGTCTCCGCTCATCCCTCTCCTCCACGGCTGCAGAAACCCTCATCCACGCCTTCATCACCTCCCGTCTGGACTACTGCAATAGCCTCCTCTATGGTTCACCCTCAAAAATCACCAATAAACTCCAATACATTCAGAACTCCGCTGCCCGTCTACTCACTCATTCCCGGACCCGTGACCACATCACCCCCGTCCTTTACAAGCTTCACTGGCTCCCCATCCCCCAGAGAATCCAGTACAAAATCCTCCTCTTGACATACAAAGCCCTCCATAACCTGGCCCCATCCTACCTGGCTGACCTCCTCTCCAGACACACTCCCACCCGCAACCTCCGCTCTGCTGGTACCAACCTCCTGACCCCCTCCATCCGGACCAAATTCAGATCCTGGGGGGACAGGGCCTTCTCCATCGCTGCTCCCACCCTCTGGAACTCACTACCTCACACCATCAGAGACTCCTCCTCACTCACCACATTCAAAACATCACTAAAGACCCACCTGTTCAACGCTGCATTCAACATTCAACCCACAGCATTTAACCCCTGACTATCTCTTCTCCTTCTCCCTCCTTTTGCTTTAAATATTTCCCTATTGATTCTTGTCTTGTCTTTTTGATTCTTGTCTTATATATATGCCGTATATCGCTGCTGTTTGTTTTCTTGATTCTTGTCTTTTTGCAATTGTTGTTTTCATGTATTGTTATGCATTATGTTTTCCACTCTGTCAAAGCGCCTTTGGGCTTCTGGAAAAGCGCTATACAAAATAAATGAATTATTATTATTATTATTAATTGCATAGTGCCTTACCGAATTGGGAAACCAACTATTTTCAAGGTCAACGGGTCATAGGTCAACTTTACGTCACACTTCTAAAATCATCAATTTTCGTCTGACAAATAATAATTTTTCATCCGATTGACCCAAGCTTTGCTTAAGATCGTAAATTTAAATCTTAATGAAATGGACAATTTGATGTATCCATGGCAACGTCTTTTGGGGGTGAGGGTGGATTTTGCAAGTATCGTTTGCTCTGCACGGCCTTTCTTGTTACTTGCAAAATCGAAGATTTTTCAAGTATATTGGTCGGTTGCGTTTGTGGTTCTGTCTGTCTGTTATGTCTGTTTGTTCTGTCCTCGTCTGTTTGTTACTTGGCAAAATTAAAAAAACATTTTTGCAAGTTTTGCAACCCGGTTTGTGTATGTGTGTGTTTGTTTGTCTGTCCGCTCACTTATACTTGCCTACAGGTCACAATTTGAAACCGATCTTCATGAAACTTCACTTCAAATTACTTCACTAGCTGAACGTGGTATTTAATTACCTGTCCCTGCCACGTAGTGGATGAACGTGGTAGTACCTCTCTCTGCCATGTGGTGGCTGAACGTGGTATTACCTGTCTCTGCCATGTGGTGGCTGAACTTGATATTACCTGTAATACCGGCACCTGATCTATGTGATACCGGCACCTGATCTCTGTAATACCAGTGGCACCTGCTCTCTTTAATACCGGCACCTGATCTCTGTAATACCGGCACCTGATCTCTATAATACCGGCACCTAATATTTGTAATACCGCCACCTGATCTCTGTAATACTGGCACCTGATCTCTATAATACCAGCACCTGATCTATGTAATACCGGCACCATCCGCACAATAGAGATCAGTGGTGGTAACTGCAGAAATCTGTTGTCGGAATGGAGCACACTCGCACCCCCTGTTAACCAATAAGAATGGACAGGATTCTAACATTTTTTCCAGTTACCATCGTGATCGATGACGAAACTGTATTCGATAGTAATTTATAGATTAAAAATTTGGAAACGCTCTGCGACCCTCCCACAGGTCTGCAGGTGTGTTCCATTGTCAATAAACTTGTAGAGTGCTCACCTAATTTTAAACACTCAAGCAAGCCCTCCAAAGAAACGGTTGAGAAGGAACGGCTGGCTTGGCAAGCGACAGCAAGCTGATTGCTCATGGAAAATACATTATGTTGCAAATTCTGGTTGTCGTTAAGGGTGCGTATACTGCCTGGAAACCGCTAAGCCACGCCCCTCGCTCAGCATCCACTGCCTGGAAACCGCGAAGCCACGCCCCTCGCTCAGCATCCACTGCCTGAAACCGCAAAGCCATGCCCCTCACTCAGCAGACACTGCCTGGAAACCGCTAAGCCACGCCCCTCGCTCAGCATCCACTGCCTGAAAACCGCTAAGCCACGCCCCTCACTCAGCATTCACTGCCTGAAAACCGCTAAGCCACGCCCCTCACTCAACATACACTGCCTGAAAACCGCTAAGCCACGCCCCTCACTCAACATACACTGCCTGGAAACCACTAAGCCACGCCCGTCACTTGCGTAGACTGCGTGGAAACCGCTAAGCCACGCCCCTCGGTCAGTTGTGTTTTTAATGAGTCGAAATCGATCAACTAGTGCAGCTTATAAACGTCTCTTTGCTTCACTGTGAGTTGTGTCGTCCTTTAAAAGGCTCAAATATCATATGAAAACGGAGGTGGTTTAATCGAGAAGAAGGAACGAGATCAGAATACCTTCAAAGTATTAAATTGCTTCTTTAAGTTGTGATTTTAACAGATTTTGAGGTTGTTTGAAGATGATTAAAAGGAAAGATATTCGAATATTCGCTTTTGGAGAATTTCTCAAAGAAATCCGCAATGAGGGAAACTCATGTGAGCTCCATGGGACTATGGCCAGAGGAAAGGCGACGGTACAGAGATGGAAAGAAAGCACAAACGTTGGGATGGATCAGAAGAGCGTGTCCTCTACGAGGTCCGCCTTTCTGCCATATAAAGCGCGCAGTTCAGCCACTTGATCCGGGTAGTGAACGGTCACCACCTCGTTGTCTCTTGTGGTCAAAGCTCCCATGTGGGACTGTTTGTTTATATGTGAGTTGCGAGAATGGTCTGCCCCCTCCCAGGCTCGTGTAGTAGCAGAGACCTGGGATAATAGACAGGAGTTCCCTCATCCTTCCCATGGGACTTACCCCTCCCCCCCTTCCCCTCCTCTACCCCCCCCCCCCCTCACTCCCCAAACATTAAAATAAAAACAGAAAAATGAAGTGCTCAGAATATCTGCACCATGAACCCCACATTGACTGGTTCTCGGCACCGGTGAGGATTTTGCTCTCACCTTTATTTGTCTCTGATTAGTTTACAATTAGGATTTAAAAAAAAAACATCGCGTATTTAAACGTGAGTAAAAAGTTAAACGGAACCCAGAAGCATGGATTTCTTTCCCTCAGCCACGGCACATATCGTGGTATTTGCTTTGAGTGATGTGATTGGCTGCATCCCTTTTCAAATCAGGTTAACAACTTTGGTTCAAAGAGAGAATGCAGAAGAGGCAACAAATGGGGAGGGGGAGGGGGGTATTTTGGGTCCTCAGGGACTTTTGGGTATTTTTGGTACTCGGGGATTTTTGTGTTTAATGGGTCTTTTTGGTCCTTGGGGTATTTTGGGTCCTCGAGGATATTTGTGTCATCTGGGTCTTTTAGGTCCTCAAGAGCTTTTGGGTCATCTGCGCCTTTGGGTCTTCGGGAATTTTTGGGTCATCTGGGTCTTTTGGGTCCTTGAGGACTTTTGGGTCTTTTTGGTCTTTTGGGTCCTCAGTGACTTTTGGGTCTTCTGGGTAGTGTGGGTCTTTAAGGGTCTTAAGGGTCTTACGGGTCTAAAAGCGTCTTCAAAAGTCGACGGTGTCTCAGCAGTCTTAAGAGTTAAAAGGTACATTTAAATCGTGGACTCGACGGATTTCTGAGAAATGTGAATGTTAGGTGCATTTTTGGGTAAAAGTTGGGAACCTCACTTTTTAACATAATTAAGGTATGCTGAATTCGAATAACCCGGTTCGCAAGCCAAAATTGGAGTTTTTGACCTTCTGATTAGCATAAACAAAATGGCCGCCAAATTTCCATTTTTGGACAATTTCTTTGACCAAGCATTTATTTATCATGTATATACGAGTACATGCAGCTTTTTTACTTTAACTTTACAACTTTAACCCCAAAATGCACCTAGAAGCTTATACATGGCCTTTTCTCATAAATCAGTCTCGTCTATTATGGTTGGCGACATATTGAAAGAGACATTCAAACTGATATTGGACTCAATAAATGGGAAATGGTTTTAATAAAACAATGTTTCATACAACCATTTATTCTAAAATTAAGTATACATGGCCATGAAGCACAGACATTCAGGAATGTCACACATGTTGTTTTGCCAAACTACATCAAATTCATACGAGGGGTCTGATCATCACTCTGTTGCTGACAGACACACATTGATGTGCACCTCAACTCTGGGACACAAGTGACAAGTTTTCACACCTGGGGACAAAGGTTTGCGCATGCCTTTGCAAAGATCTGGAAACCTACACGAGTGTAAGACTTCACACGTGACACGAACAACGTGGATCACGTGATAAACACAACAAAAACAAGGTTTGAATGACGGATGAAGCCAATATAGTTACATTGAGATACTCAAACAATTATTCGTTTTAAATGACAACAAAAGTATAAGGTACAGTTTGTACACCTGTGTGCCCACCTCTTGGAGAACCGATTTAAGTCCTTTCTTCACCTTTCTATCAGGTTCGGAGAATCTTTCAACATTTGTTTTCCTGGAAAGGTGTGTGACGTTTAAACAACGAGGTTTTGCACGCTTTGTTGAAGCAGTCACAAGAGGACCAGGAAGCCGAAGACCACACCTCTGACGTCATTTCTTCAAGACACTGCCAAGTCAATGTGGGGTTCATGGTGCTGAGAACCACGTTAATGTGGGGTTCATGGTGCCGAGGACCAGTCAATGTGGGGTTCATGGTGCCGAGAACAACGTCAATGTGGGGTTTATGGTGCCGAAAACCACGTCAATGTGGGGTTCATGGTGCAGAGAACCAAGTCAATGTGGGGTTCATGGTGCCGAGAACCACGTCAACGTGGGGTTCATGGTGCCGAGAACCACGTCAATGTGGGGTTCATGGTGCCGAGAACCACGTCAATGTGGGGTTCATGGTGCGGAGAACCACGTCAATGTGGGGTTCATGGTGCCGAGAACCACGTCAATGTGGGGTTCATGGTGCTGAGAACCACGTCAATGTGGGGTTCATGGTGCCGAGAACCACGTCAATGTGGGGTTCATGGTGCCGAGAATCACGTCAATGTGGGGTTCATGGTGCCGAGAACCAAGTCAATGTGGGGTTCATGGTGCCGAGAACCAAGTCAATGTGGGGTTCATGGTGCCGAGAACCAAATCAATGTGGGGTTTATGGTGCTGAGAACCATGTCAATGTGGGGATCATGGTGCCGAGAACCACGTCAATGTGGGGTTTATGGTGCTGAGAACCATGTCAATGTGGGGTTTATGGTGCTGAGAACCATGTCAATGTGGGGTTCATGGTGCCGAGAACCACGTCAAAGTGGTGTTCATGGTGCCGAGAACCACGTCAATGCGGGGTTCATGGTGCCGAGAACCACGTCAATGTGGGGTTTATGGTGCTGAGAACCACGTCAATGTGGGGTTCATGGTGCTGAGAACTACGTCAATGTGCGGTTCATGATGCTGAGAACCACGTCAATGTGGGGTTCATGGTGCTGAGAACCAAGTCAATGTGGGGTTCATGGTGCCGAGAACCACGTCAATGTGGGGTTCATGGTGCCGAGAACCACGTCAACGTGGGGTTCATGGTGCCGAGAACCACGTCAATGTGGGGTTCATGGTGCCGAGAACCACGTCAATGTGGGGTTCATGGTGCCGAGAACCACGTCAATGTGGGGTTCATGGTGCCGAGAACCACGTCAATGTGGGGTTCATGGTGCCGAGAACCACGTCAATGTGGGGTTCATGGTGCCGAGAACCACGTCAATGTGGGGTTCATGGTGCCGAGAATCACGTCAATGTGGGGTTCATGGTGCCGAGAACCAAGTCAATGTGGGGTTCATGGTGCCGAGAACCAAGTCAATGTGGGGTTCATGGTGCCGAGAACCAAATCAATGTGGGGTTTATGGTGCCGAGAACCATGTCAACGTGGGGTTCATGGTGCCGAGAACCACGTCAATGTGGGGTTCATGGTGCTGAGAACCAAGTCAATGTGGGGTTCATGGTGCCGAGAACCACGTCAATGTGGGGTTCATGGTGCCGAGAACCACGTCAACGTGGGGTTCATGGTGCCGAGAACCACGTCAATGTGGGGTTCATGGTGCCGAGAACCACGTCAATGTGGGGTTCATGGTGCCGAGAACCACGTCAATGTGGGGTTCATGGTGCCGAGAACCACGTCAATGTGGGGTTCATGGTGCCGAGAACCACGTCAATGTGGGGTTCATGGTGCCGAGAACCACGTCAATGTGGGGTTCATGGTGCCGAGAATCACGTCAATGTGGGGTTCATGGTGCCGAGAACCAAGTCAATGTGGGGTTCATGGTGCCGAGAACCAAGTCAATGTGGGGTTCATGGTGCCGAGAACCAAATCAATGTGGGGTTTATGGTGCCGAGAACCATGTCAACGTGGGGTTCATGGTGCCGAGAACCACGTCAATGTGGGGTTCATAGTGCCGAGAACCACGTCAATGTGGGGTTCATGGTGCGGAGAACCACGTCAATGTGGGGTTCATGGTGCGGAGAACCACGTCAATGTGGGGTTCATGGTGCGGAGAACCACGTCAATGTGGGGTTCATGGTGCAGAGAACCAAGTCAATGTGGGGTTCATGGTGCGGATAACCAAGTCAATGTGGGGTTCATGGTGCCGAGAACCACGTCAACGTGGGGTTCATGGTGCCGAGAACCAAGTCAATGTGGGGTTCATGGTGCCGAGAACCACGTCAACGTGGGGTTCATGGTGCCGAGAACCACGTCAATGTGGGGTTCATGGTGCCGAGAACCACGTCAATGTGGGGTTCATGGTGCCGATAACCAAGTCAATGTGGGGTTCATGGTGCCAAGAACCACGTCAATGTGGGGTTTATGGTGCCGGGAACCACGTCAATGTGGGGTTTATGGTGCCGAGAACCACATCAATGTGGGGTTCATGGTGCTGAGAACCACGTCAATGTGGGGTTCATGGTGCTGAGAACCACGTCAATGTGGGGTTCATGGTGCTGAGAATCATGTCAATGTGGGGTTCATGGTGCTGAGAACCAAGTCAATGTGGGTTCATGGTGCCGATAACCAAGCCAATGTGGGGTTTATGGTGCCGAGAACCACGTCAATGTGGGGTTTATGGTGCCGAGAACCACATCAATGTGGGGTTCATGGTGCTGAGAACCACGTCAATGTGGGATTCATGGTGCCGAGAACCACGTCAATGTGGGGTTCATGGTGCCGAGAACCATGTCAATGTGGGGTTCATGGCGCAGAGAACCACGTCAATGTGGGGTTCATTGTGCCGAGAACTCCTGAAAGTGGGGTTTATGGTGCTGAGAACCACGTCAATGTGGGGTTCATGGTGCCGAGAACCACGTCAATGTGGGGTTCATGGTGCCGAGAACCATGTCAATGTGGGGTTCATGGTGCTGAGAACCACGTCAATGTGGGGTTCATGGTGCTGAGAACCACGTCAATGTGGGGTTGATGGTGCTGAGAACCATGTCAATGTGGGGTTCATGGTGCTGAGAACCACGTCAATGTGGGCTTCATGGTGCCGAGAACCACGTCAATGTGGGGTTCATGGTGCTGAGAACCACGTCAATGTGGGGTTCATGGTGCTGAGAACCACGTCAATGTGGGGTTCATGGTGCCGAGAACCACGTCAATGTGGGGTTCATGGTGCCAAGAACCATGTCAATGTGGGGGTTGATGGTGCTGAGAACCACGTCAATGTGGGGTTCATGGTGCCGAGAACCATGTCAATGTGGGGTTCATGGTGCTGAGAACCACGTCAATGTGGGGTTCATGATGCCGAGAACCAAGTCAATGTGGGGTTCATGGTGCCGAGAACCACGTCAATGTGGGGTTCATGGTGCCGAGAACCAAGTCAATGTGGGGTTCATGGTGCCGAGAACCATGTCAATGTGGGGTTCATGGTGCAGAGGACCATGTCAATGTGGGGTTCATGATGCCGAGAACCAAGTCAATTTGGAGTTCATGGTGCCGAGAACCACGTCAATGTGGGGTTCATGGTGCCGAGAACCATGTCATTGTGGGGTTCATGGTGCTGAGAACCATGTCAATGTGGGGTTCATGGTGCCGAGAACCACGTCAATGTGGGGTTCATGGTGCCGAGAACCACGTCAATGTGGGGTTCATGGTGCGCAGAACTCCTCAATGAGGGGTTTATGGTGCCGAGAACCACGTCAATGTGGGGTTCATGGTGCCGAGAACCACGTCAATGTGGGGTTCATGGTGCCGAGAACCAGTCAATGTGGGGTTCATGGTGCTGAGAACCAGTCAATGTGGGGTTCATGGTGCCGAGAACCACGTCAATGTGGGGATCATGGTGCTGAGAACCACATCAATGTGGGGTTCATGGTGCCGAGAACCACGTGAATGTGGGGTTCATGGTGCTGAGAACCAGTCAATGTGGGGTTCATGGTGCCGAGAACCACGTCAATGTGGGGTTCATGTTGCTGAGAACCAAGTCAATGTGGGGTTCATGGTGCCGAGAACCACGTCAATGTGGGGTTCATGGTGCCGAGAACCACGTCAATGCGGGGTTCATGGTGCCGAGAACCACGTCAATGTGGGGTTCATGGTGCCGAGAACCACGTCAATGTGGGGTTTATAGTGCCGAGAACCATGTCAATGTGGGGTTCATGGTGCCGAGAATGACGTCAATGTGGGGTTCATGGTGCCGAGAACCACGTCAATGTGGGGTTCATGGTGCCGAGAACCACGTCAATGTGGGTTCATGGTGCCGAGAACCACGTCAATGTGGGTTCATGGTGCCGAGAACTCCTCAATGTGGGGTTTATGGTGCCGAGAACCACGTCAATGTGGGGTTCATGGTGCCGAGAACTCCTCAATGTGGGGTTTATGGTGCCGAGAATCACGTCAATGTGGGGTTTATAGTGCCGAGAACCACGTCAATGTGGGGTTCATGGTGCCGAGAACCACGTCAATGTGGGGTTTATGGTGCCGAGAACCACGACAATGTGGGGTTCATGGTGCCGAGAACTCCTCAATGTGGGGTTTATGGTGCCGAGAACCACGTCAATGTGGGGTTGATGGTGCTGAGAACCAAGTCAATGTGGGCTTCATGGTGCCGAGAACCACGTCAATGTGGGGTTCATGATGCCGAGAACTCCTCAATGTGGGGGTTATGGTGCCGAGAACCACGTCAATGTGGGGTTCATGGTGCCGAGGACCACGTCAATGTGGGGTTCATGGTGCGGAGAACCACGTCAATGTGGGGTTCATGGTGCCGAGCACCACGTCAATGTCGGGTTTATGGTGCTGAGAACCAGTCAATGTGGGGTTCATGGTGCCGAGAACCACGTCAATGTGGGGATCATGGTGCTGAGAACCACATCAATGTGGGGTTCATGGTGCCGAGAACCACGTCAATGTGGGGTTCATGGTGCTGAGAACCACATCAATGTGGGGTTCATGGTGCCGAGAACCACGTGAATGTGGGGTTCATGGTGCTGAGAACCACGTCAATGTGGGGTTCATGGTGCTGAGAACCAGTCAATGTGGAGTTCATGGTGCCGAGAACCACGTCAATGTGGGGATCATGGTGCTGAGAACCACATCAATGTGGGGTTCATGGTGCCGAGAACCACGTGAATGTGGGGTTCATGGTGCTGAGAACCACATCAATGTGGGGTTCATGGTGCCGAGAACCACGTGAATGTGGGGTTCATGGTGCTGAGAACCACGTCAATGTGGGGTTCATGGTGCCGAGAACCACATCAATGTGTGGGTTCATGGTGCCGAGAACCACGTCAACGTGGGGTTCATGGTGCCGAGAACCACGTCAATGTGGGGTTTATAGTGCCGAGAACCATGTCAATGTGGGGTTCATGGTGCCGAGAACCACGTCAATGTCGGGTTTATGGTGCCGAGAACCAGTCAATGTGGGGTTCATGGTGCCGAGAACCAGTCAATGTGGGGTTCATGGTGCCGAGAACCACGTCAATGTGGGGTTCATGGTGCCGAGAACCACGTCAATGTGGGGTTCATGGTGCCGAGAACCAGTCAATGTGGAGTTCATGGTGCTGAGAACCAGTCAATGTGGGGTTCATGGTGCCGAGAACCACGTCAATGTGGGGATCATGGTGCTGAGAACCACATCAATGTGGGGTTCATGGTGCCGAGAACCACGTGAATGTGGGGTTCATGGTGCTGAGAACCACATCAATGTGGGGTTCATGGTGCCGAGAACCACGTGAATGTGGGGTTCATGGTGTTGAGAACCAGTCAATGTGGGGTTCATGGTGCCGAGAACCACGTCAATGTGGGGTTCATGTTGCTGAGAACCAAGTCAATGTGGGGTTCATGGTGCCGAGAACCACGTCAATGTGGGGTTCATGGTGCCGAGAACCACGTCAATGTGGGGTTCATGGTGCCGAGAACCACGTCAATGTGGGGTTCATTGTGCCGATAACCACGTCAATGTGGGGTTCATGGTGCCGAGAACCACGTCAATGTGGGGTTTATAGTGCCGAGAACCACGTCAATGTGGGGTTCATGGTGCCGAGAAACACGTCAATGTGGGGTTCATGGTGCCGAGAACCACATCAATGTGGGGTTCATGGTGCCGAGAAACACGTCAATGTGGGGTTCATGGTGCCGAGAAACACGTCAATGTGGGGTTCATGGTGCCGAGAACCACATCAATGTGGGCTTCATGGTGCCGAGAACTCCTCAATGTGGGGTTTATTGTGCCGAGAACCACGTCAATGTGGGGTTCATGGTGCCGAGAACTCCTCAATGTGGGGTTTATGGTGCCGAGAACCACGTCAATGTGGGGTTTATAGTGCCGAGAATCACGTCAATGTGGGGTCCATGGTGCCGAGAACTCCTCAATGTGGGGTTTATGGTTCCGAGAACCACGTCAATGTGGGGTTCATGGTGCTGAGAACCAAGTCAATGTGGGGTTCATGGTGCTGAGAACCAAGTCAATGTGGGGTTCATGGTGCCGAGAACCACGTCAATGTGGGGTTCATGTTGATGAGAACCAAGTCAATGTGGGGTTCATTGTGCCGAGAACCACGTCAATGTGGGGTTCATGGTGCCGAGAACCACGTCAATGTGGGGTTCATGGTGCCGAGAACCAGGTCAATGTGGGGTTCATGGTGCCGAGAACCAAGTCAATGTGGGGTTCATGGTGCCGATAACCAAGTCAATGTGGGGTTCATGGTGCCGAGAACCACGTCAATGTGGGGTTCATAGTGCCGAGAACCAAGTCAATGTGGGGTTCATGGTGCCGAGAACCACGTCAATGTGGGGTTCATGGTGCCGAGAACCAGGTCAATGTGGGGTTCATGGTGCCGAGAACCACGTCAATGTGGGTTCATGGTGCCGAGAACTCCTCAATTTGGGGTTTATGGTGCCGAGAACCACGTCAATGTGGGGTTTATAGTGCCGAGAACCACGTCAATGTGGGGTTCATGGTGCCGAGAACCACGTCAATGTGGGGTTTATGGTGCCGAGAACTCCTCAATGTGGGGTTTATGGTGCCGAGAACCACGTCAATGTGGGGTTTATGGTGCCGAGAACTCCTCAATGTGGGGTTTATGGTGCCGAGAACTCCTCAATGTGGGGTTCATGGTGCTGAGAACCACGTCAATGTGGGGTTTATGGTGCCGAGAACTCCTCAATGGGGAGTTTATGGTGCCGAGAAACACGTCAATGTGGGGTTCATGGTGCCGAGAACTCCTCAATGTGGGGTTTATGGTGCCGAGAAACACGTCAATGTGGGGTTTATAGTGCCGAGAACCACGTCAATGTGGGGTTCATGGTGCCGAGAACCACGTCAATGTGGGGTTTATGGTGCCGAGAACCACGTCAATGTGGGGTTCATGGTGCCGAGAACTCCTCAATGTGGGGTTTATGGTGCCGAGAACCACGTCAATGTGGGGTTCATGGTGCCGAGAACTCCTCAATGTGGGGTTTATGGTGCCGAGAACCACGTCAATGTGGGGTTCATGGTGCCGAGAACTCCTCAATGTGGGGTTTATGGTGCCGAGAACCACGTCAATGTGGGGTTTATGGTGCCGAGAACCACGTCAATGTGGGGTTTATGGTGCCGAGAACTCCTCAATGTGGGGTTCATGGTGCCGAGAACTCCTCAATGTGGGGTTTATGGTGCCGAGAACCACGTCAAAGTGGGGTTCATGGTGCCGAGAACTCCTCAATGTGGGGTTTATGGTGCCGAGAACCTGTCAATGTGGGGTTCATGGTGCCGAGAACCTGTCAATGTGGGGTTCATGGTGCCGAGAACTCCTCAATGTGGGGTTTATGGTGCCGAGAACCACGTCAATGTGGGGTTTATGGTGCCGAGAACCACGTCAATGTGGGGTTTATGGTGCCGAGAACGCCTCAATGTGGGGTTCATGGTGCCGAGAACTCCTCAATGTGGGGTTCATGGTGCCGAGAACCACGTCAATGTGGGGTTCATGGTGCTGAGAACCAAGTCAATGTGGGGTTCATGGTGCCGAGAACCACGTCAATGTGGGGTTCATGGTGCCAAGAACCAAGTCAATGTGGGGCTCATGGTGCCGAGAACCACGTCAATGTGGGGTTCATGGTGCACCTTCAGGCTGAGGAATTATTGATGTTTCACGCAGTGCATTCTGGGAGCTCCCAAATCTGCCATTGGCACACCTGCCATGTCGTAGCTGAACTTGGTATGACCTGTCCCTGCCACGTAGTGGATGAACGTGGTATTACCTCTCGCTGCCATGTGGTGGCTGAACGTGGTTTTACCTGTCTCTGCCATGTGGTGGCTGAACGTGGTATTATCTGTCTCTGCCATGTGGTGGCTGAACGTGGTATTACCTGTAACTAGCAACGGTACGCGCCCTAAGGGCGGGGCTTCAATTGGGAAGCCCAAATGAAAAAGCAAAATATCAGAAATTGAAGGGTTTTATTTTATTTTAAACGATTAAACTTCCGTTAAATCATATCACACGCAAATCATCAAAATCTAAACAGTATTTGTAGAATTTCAATAAAAGCCACATCACTGTTCATATCGGTAAATATTATTCTGAAGGAACTGCGCTCCAACGCGAGTCGAAAGAATTGACGCGACCAAAGACGGAATTCGTCCGAGTTGCTTTATTGAAACAAAACAGCTCAGGTATTCTGACAAGCCCGTTTATCGGGCAGCAATATATATACACATTTATGTCGGGAAGTTTGCCCGGCAAAAGCTATACCGGGCATGCCCGGGTGTCAAGGGCGAGCCTTGGAAAGGCGAGTCTGGACCTGCCCGGGCGTGTTTGGCTGCGGCCTGGCAAGTCGAGGCTGGGCGTGCCCGGGCGCTCTGGGCGAGCACTGGAAAGGCGATAGTGGGCATGCCCGGACGCTCTGGGCGAGCCCTGGAAAGGCGATAGCGGGCATGCCCGGACGCTCTGGGCGAGCCCTGAAAAGGCGATAGCGGGCATGCCCGGACGCTCTGGGCGAGCCCTGGAAAGGCGAGAGCGGGCATGCCCGGGAAAGACGAGACCGGGCGTGCCCGGGAGGTTCGGGCGTGCCCGGGAACAATGAGTCCGGGCATGCCCGGGAGAGGCGCGTCTGGCCGTGTTCTGGCCGGTGCAAGGCGATTGTGTGCATCCAGCGGTAACCGCTACACACGCCCCTCCAGAATCGACCTGCACCGGCAGGGTCAATTTAAGGGGGGTCCGGATGACCCGGCCGAAGCGACCCCTGGAGGGTCGTGGGGAGGGGTCCGACGTGGTGGTCGGTGGTCGAGCGGGGGGAACTGTGGACGGGGGGCGGCCTCGCCGCGGAGGAAGGGCCAACCGTGGTGGTCGGTCGACGTCCATGTGCGCCGGTTTGAGGCGGTCCACAGAAATCCGGTCCGGCCGGTCGCCGAAGTCGACGATGAAAGACTTGTCGCCCCGTCGCAGGACCCGGAAGGGCCCGTCGTACGGCGGCCGGTGTGGCCCCCGGTGCGCGTCATGACGCACAAAGACGTACTCCGCTGTGCGAAGCGCCGGGGGGACGTAGGACTGGGGGCCACCGTGGCGGGACGTCGGCACGGGGGCAAATCGTCCGGCGGCCTCCTGGAGGTCCGAGCGCTGGCGAGCGGCGGACCAGGGACTGGTAGCGTCGGGCACGAATTCGCCCGGGACGCGTAGTGCCTGGCCGTAGACAAGCTCGGCGGTGGATGCCCGGAGGTCCTCCTTGGGGACCGTGCGGAGGCCCAAAAGGACCCACGGCAGCCGGTCGGCCCAACCACCATCTTGAAGGCCGGCCATGAGCGCGGCCTTCATGGAGCGGTGAAATCTCGCACAACCCGTTGGCTTGGGGGTGGTAGGCCGTGGTGCCGTGCAGCGTGACCCCCAACAAACGGGCGACCGCGCCCCAAAGCTCAGACGTGAACTGTGGGCCGCGGTCGGACGAGATGTCCGCTGGTGCGCCGAAGCGCGCGACCCAGGTGGCAATGAACGCCTGCGCCACGTCGGCGGTGGTGGTGGAGGCGAGGGGCACGGCCTCCGGCCACCTGGTGGTCCTGTCCACCATGGTGAGCAGGTGGGTGAACCCCCGCGAGGGGGGCAGGGGACCCACCAGGTCCACGTGGACGTGGTCGAAACGCCGTTCAGGCACGGCGAAAGGTGCCAGCGGGGCCTGGGTGTGGCGGTGGACCTTGACCCGCTGGCAGGCCGTGCAGGCGTTGGCCCAGTCGCGGATGTTTCGTCGAAGGCCGTGCCAGACGAAACGCGCCGACACCAGCTTCTGAGAAGCTTTCCGGCCCGGGTGAGAAAGGCCGTGGATGGAGGCGAAGATGCGGCGCTGCCAGGAAACGGGCACGATGGGGCGAGGCTGGCCCTGGGAGACGTCGCAGAGCAGGACGGTGCCCGCGAAGGGAATGTCGGCCAGGCGGAGGCCCGTGTCCGCCGCACAGAGTGCCTGCACCGAGGCGTCGGTGGTCTGGTCGGCCGCCATGAGCGCGAAGTCCACGCCGAGGTGGACCGCGTTCGCGCTGGCCCGAGAAAGACAGTCGGCCACGGCGTTGTCTTTGCCGGCGACCTGCCGGATTTCCGTGGTGAACTCCGACACGGCGGAGAGGTGGCGCTGCTGGCGGGCCGACCACGGCTACGTGACCTTAGCCATTGCGTAGACCAACGGCTTGTGGTCGACGAAAGCCGTGAACGGGCGGCCCTCCAGGAGGTGTCGGAAATGGCAAACGGCCAGGAATAGCCCGAGCAGCTCGCGGTCGAACGTGCTGTAGTTTAACTCGTTCGGCCGGAGTTGCCGGCTGAAAAAAGCGAGTGGCTGCCAAACCCCGTCCACCCATTGCTCATGGACGGCGCCCACCGCGTAGTTGGAGGCGTCCGTAGTGAGGGCGATGGGCGCGTTGAGCACCGGGTGAGCCAGCAGCGTTGCGTCGGCGAGGGCCCGTTTGGCGCCGGCGAAGGCCGCGTCCATGGCCGCGGACCAAACAATGTCATGCTTGGCCGGCTTGCCCCGGAGGGCCTCGTAAAGGGGCCGCTTGAGCTGAGCAGCGCGGGGCACGAATCGGTGATAAAAATTCACCATGCCGAGGAACTCTTGGAGGGCCTTGATGGAACGGGGACGCGGGAACGTGGTGATGGCCTCGACCTTGGTCGGCAGCGGCACGGCCCCGGTCTTGGTGATGCGGTGGCCCAAAAAGTCAACGGTCGTCGCGCCGAAGTGGCATTTGACCGGGTTGACAATTAAGTCGTGCTCGCTGTGGCGAACCGAACAGTGTTCGGAGGTGGAGGAGGTGCTCGGCGCGGGACGTGCTGGCGACGAGGATATCGTCCAGATAGACGAAAAGAAACGGCAGGTCGCGCAGCACGCCGTCCATCAAGCGCTGGAACGCCTGGGCCGCGTTCTTGAGGCCAAACGGCATCCGCAAAAATTCGAACAGGCCGAACGGCGTGATGACGGCCGTCTTCGGGACGTCGGCCGCCCGGACAGGTACCTGGTGGTAGCCCCGTATCAGGTCAATTTTCGAAAAGATGACCCGTCCCGCCAAACGGGCGGAAAAGTCCTGAATATGCGGGATCGGGTACCTGTCGGGGGTGGTAGCGTCGTTGAGACGGCGGTAGTCGCCACACGGGCACCATCCACCCCCCGGCTTTGGCACGATGTGCAGTGGCGAGGCCCACGCGCTATCGGAGCGCCGCACGATGCCGAGGTGCTCCAATGCGTCGAACTCGGCCTTCGCCATGGCGAGCTTGGCCGGGTCGAGGCGGCGGGCCCTGGCGTAGACCGGCGGGCCCGTAGTGGGTATGTGGTGCTCGATCCCGTGCCACACCGCGACGGCCGAAAACGTCGGCCGCGTGAGGGCCGGGAATTCCGCGAGCAGGCGAGCGAACTCGTTCACTGCCGGGAGGGCGCACGCCAGTTCGGTCGGCGCGGAGCTGCTCATCGTGCATGCCAGGGAGCTGAAGGTCTCGGCATTGACAAGGCGACGAAGTTTGACGTCGACCAGCAGCCCGTGCGCGCAGAGGAAGTCGGCGCCCAGCAAAGCCATGGGGACGCAGGCGGTCACAAAAGTCCATTGAAAACGCTGGCTGCCGAAGCAGAGGGTGACGACGCGTGGGCCGAAAGTGCGTATGGCCGAGCCATTAGCAGCGACCAAAGAGGGGCCGCAAACGGCGTCCCGCCTGTCCTGCTCGGAGGCGGGTATGACGCTCAGTTGGGCGCCGGTGTCACACAGGAAACGCCGCCCAGACGCTTTGTCCCGAATAAACAGCAAGTTGCCCGAGTGGCCGGCGCTCATGGCTGGGAATGAACGCCGGCCCGGCCGTTTCCCGACCTGCCGAAAGTGCACGGGGGCCGGCACGTCCGAGCCTTGTGTCCGAACCTGGCGTGGTAATAACACCACGCCCGGTCAGGTGGAGGCCCCGGCCGTCGTGTCGGAAGCGGGCGGTGCGGCGTGGCGGCCGCCAGTTGCACCGGCAGTTCGGCCTCCAACCGCGCAGGGCGCTCGGGTGTCGTGGGCGTCGCCTCGGACGGCGGCGGGCTCCAGCTAACCGCGCCGATGTGCTGGCCCGCCGAGGAGATCTTATCGGCTTCCCTGGCGAGGGCGCGGGAATCCGTGATCAACGTGCCAGCCAGGGCGAGGCGTACCGGGTGAGGCAGCTGGCGAAGGAACAGCTCGCGGAACAGAAAATCCGGAGAGTGCTCACCGAGCATCGAGAGCATATAGTCCATGCGCTCGGACGGGTGCGTGTTGCCGAGCTCGGGCAGAGCGAGCAGGCGCCGTGCGCGTGCTGCCGGTGAGAGGGCGAAAGCGTCGAGTAGGAGTGTCTTCAGCGCGTCGTATTTGTCAGCAGCCGGCGGGTGCTCGAGGAGGCTCAAGGCGCGGGCCGCGGTGGCGGAACCGAGCGCTGCCACAACATGGTGGAAGCGGGTGTCGTCCGCGGTGATGCCTCGCAGGGCGAACTGAGAGTCCGCCTGAGCGAACCAAACAGCCGTGTGAGCCTCCCAGAAGGTAGGCAGTTTAAGCGTCACTGCCGTATCCATGTCAGTAGGTCACCAATGAAGGAACTGCGCTCCAACGCGAGTCGAAAGAATTGACGCGACCAAAGACGGAATTCGTCCGAGTTGCTTTATTGAAACAAAACAGCTCAGGTATTCTGACAAGCCCGTTTATCGGGCAGCAATATATATACACATTTATGTCGGGAAGTTTGCCCGGCAAAAGCTATACCGGGCATGCCCGAGTGTCAAGGGCGAGCCTTGGAAAGGCGAGTCTGGACCTGCCCGGGCGTGTTTGGCTGCGGCCTGGCAAGTCGAGGCTGGGCGTGCCCGGGCGCTCTGGACGAGCCCTGGAAAGGCGATAGCGGGCATGCCTGGACGCTCTGGGCGAGCCCTGGAAAGGCGATAGCGGGCATGCCCGGACGCTCTGGGCGAGCCCTGAAAAGGGGATAGCGGGCATGCCCGGACGCTCTGGGCGAGCCCTGGAAAGGCGAGAGCGGGCATGCCCGGGAAAGACGAGACCGGGCGTGCCCGGGAGGTTCGGGCGTGCCCGGGAACAGTGAGTCCGGGCATGCCCGGGAGAGGCGCGTCTGGCCGTGTTCTGGCCGGTGCAAGGCGATTGTGTGCATCCAGCGGTAACCGCTACAATTCCATCATGTTTCAAATCGTGATCGATACACTATGATCGTGATGATCGTGATCGTGAATCGTGATCGATAATAGTGTTCACAATCGCTATGTCGTATGTACTCCCGATACGTGTACCAAATTCCCGATACGTGTAACTGTACCAAATCAACAGTTAAAAGGATTTTGAGCCGATAGCTGTTACGGCCTTGGCAAGATCGATGGAGACAGCGATCTGTTAGCGATCGATGGAGACATGTTGCTTTCCCGGGTGCAGCCGTTTGTGCGTCGTCACAATGAGAACAATGAACGTCATGCGAACACGAATGATATGCGGGAGTCTAAACCTGAGAATGCTTGAGACTTAGGCTGAAATTGGGAAAACTAAATCGCATATTTTACTCCTGGAGATCCCAGGATTATCCACCCAAAATATCTTTGCGATCGGTTCAGCAGTTTTACGGTACCTTCGAACAGACAGACAGACAGACAGACAGACGGACGGACGGACATTTGGTGAATTATAGTAAGATACCGGCACCTGATCTCTGTAATACCCCTGGAACCTGATCTCTTTAATACCAGTACCTGATCTCTGTAATAGCAGCACCTGATCTATGTAATACCGGCACTACATAATCTTGTGGTGAGGCTGTTGCCCTGAAACAACTTGCTTTCGTCTCCTGGAAAGCAAATCCAACGGAAGGAAATCTCATTTCCTTTCACAAAGCCCGAAACAAGTGTGTGTCCACCCTCAGGAGAGCCAGGAAACAATATCTCACCATTCTCAAGACCGAACTCTCTTATCTGTCTCCCTCTTCCAAATCCTGGTGGCGTCTGGTCAAATCTGTTTCTGGTATTTGTTCCCCCTCCATCCCCTCCCTCACCTCAAACGGCTTAACGGCTGACTCCGCACGTGAAAAAGCTGAATGCCTCAACTCTGTGTTTGCCTCTAAATCTTGTGTCCCAAACCCATCCCTCTCTGTACCCACCGTACCCAGCTGCTCCTGGACTCTGTGTCCTTTCCTCCTGACAAGGTGGAAAAGTTTCTGTCAACCCTCGACTCTGATTCTGAAACTGGTCCTGACGGCATCAGCCCACGGGTCCTAAAATCATGTTCTTCTGCTCTTTCACTCCCTCTTTCTGTTCTCTTCACCCTCTCTTTTGCTCAAGGTCATCTGCCATCTGCTTGGAAATCAGCCAACATCACCGGTTTGCACAAAAAAGGTGCAAAAACAGATCCCAGCAACTACAGACCAATCAGCCTTCTCCCAATTATCAGCAAAGTCATGGAATCCATCATTGCTTCAGATATTAAATCTTTCCTCTTCTCCAATGGCTTGATCTCTGATCATCAATTTGGTTTCAGACCTGGTCACTCTACTCTGGACATGCTGCTTCTGCTTTCTCAACAATGGATGGAGGTCCTCAAGCCCAAACAGGAAATTAGAGCTGTCTCCCTTGACATTTCACGTGCCTTCGATACGGTCTGGCACCCTGCTCTGCTCACCAAACTCTCCTCCTTTGGTATCCATGGAAATCTCCACGCATGGCTGGCGGACTTCCTCTCTGGTCATAGTCAACGTGTGGCCCTGAATGGGTTTCTCTCATCTCCTCTTCCTGTTCAGGCTGGAGTTCCCCAAGGTAGTGTTCTGGGCCCTGTGCTTTTTCTGGTCTTCATCAATGATCTCTCTGACTCTCTTGAAAATACTCTCTATCTCTTTGCTGACGACTCTACTCTCTGTCGCTCCATTCCTCATCCCTCAGATCGGCAGTCTGCAGCCTCCTCACTCTCTGCAGACCTGGACAAAATCAGACTGGTCAAACAAGTGGAACATGTCTTTCAATCCTGACAAATCTCACACTCTTACAATGTCTCTCCGAAAGGACCGACTGGACAACCCTCCCATCTACTTTCTCAACAATCCTCTCCAAGAAGTTCTGTCGCTCAAGCTTTTGGGTCTCACTATCTGCCATGATCTTTCTTGGGAAAACCACATTTCCAAGCTGGCCTCCAAAGCCAGTCGCCGACTGGGCATCCTTCGTCGTGCGAAGTCTTTCCTTGGCACACCTGAGCTCCTCACCACATACAAGGCTTTCATCCGCAGCTCAATGGAATACTGTTCCCCCCTCTGGGCTGGTGCTCCTGCCTCACACCTTGCTCGGCTTCACGCTGTTGAGGCCAAAGCTTTCAGAATCATTGGAATCTCCTGCGATGTAGTCAACACCGAGGGCCTTTCACTCACTCACCGCAGGCAGGTTGGTGGTCTTTCTGTCTTCTACCGACTCCTCTCCGGCCTTGCTCCCCCAGCTCTCTCTGTGCTCTGTCCCCCCAATATTCCTTCAGGTCGCACAAGATCTGCCTGCAACCCTCTTATGGTTAAACTGCCAAAGTCTAGGCTCTCTGCTCACCTTCACTCTTTCATTCCCCTTTTCTCCCGCCTCTGGAACAAACTCCCCCACTCCCTTCAATCCCACTCCTCCCTCCAGGTCTTTAAAACAGCTGTTCACCACCATCTCTTATCTTCCCCCATCGAAAACCTTGATCTTTTCTACCCCCGGTAATTCACCCCAGAGTCCTTGCAATGTTCATATGTTTTATTCCTCTCCCACCTCCCCCCAAGTCCTCCCGATGTCCCTGCTCTCAAATGTTGTGTTTGTGTCCTTCCCCCTCTTCCCCCTCTCTTTTGTGTCCTTCCCCCTCTCTCCCCATCTTGTCTGCCGCTCCCCTTGTTTTTTGTGTTTTGTGTGTCGGTTTGTCTTTTTGTGTGATTAATGTTAGCTCTTTCATGAGCCTCGATCTTGTATACAAAAAAGAAAGAAAAAAAAGAAAGTGGTGGTGACTGCAGAAATCTGTTGTCGGATTTGCGCACACTCGCACGCCCTGTTAACCAATAAGAATGGACAGGATTCTAACATTTTCCAACATAATTTTCTAAGATAACATAACATGGTGCCGAGAACCTGAGGTCAATGTGGGGTTCATCGTGCCGAGAACCTGAGGTCAATGTGGGGTTCATGGTGCCGAGAACCTGAGGTCAATGTGGGGTTCATCGTGCCGAGAACCTGAGGTCAATGTGGGGTTCATGGTGCAGAGATTCTGAGGTCAATGTGGGGTTCATGGTGCAGAGAGTCTGAGGTCAATGTGGGGTTCATGGTGCAGAGAGTCTGAGGTCAATGTGGGGTTCATGGTGCAGAGATTCTGAGGTCAATGTGGGGTTCATCGTGCCGAGAACCTGAGGTCAATGTGGGGTTCATGGTGCAGAGAGTCTGAGGTCAATGTGGGGTTCATGGTGCAGAGATTCTGAGGTCAATGTGGGGTTCATCGTGCCGAGAACCTGAGGTCAATGTGGGGTTCATGGTGCCGAGAACCTGAGGTCAATGTGGGGTTCATCGTGCCGAGAACCTGAGGTCAATGTGGGGTTCATGGTGCAGAGATTCTGAGGTCAATGTGGGGTTCATGGTGCAGAGAGTCTGAGGTCAATGTGGGGTTCATGGTGCAGAGAGTCTGAAGTCAATGTGGGGTTCATGGTGCAGAGATTCTGAGGTCAATGTGGGGTTCATCGTGCCGAGAACCTGAGGTCAATGTGGGGTTCATGGTGCAGAGAGTCTGAGGTCAATGTGGGGTTCATGGTGCAGAGATTCTGAGGTCAATGTGGGGTTCATCGTGCCGAGAACCTGAGGTCAATGTGGGGTTCATGGTGCCGAGAACCTGAGGTCAATGTGGGGTTCATCGTGCCGAGAACCTGAGGTCAATGTGGGGTTCATGGTGCAGAGATTCTGAGGTCAATGTGGGGTTCATGGTGCAGAGAGTCTGAGGTCAATGTGGGGTTCATGGTGCAGAGATTCTGAGGTCAATGTGGGGTTCATGGTGCAGAGATTCTGAGGTCAATGTGGGTTTCATGGTGTAGAGATTCTGAGGTCAATGTGGGGTTCATCGTGCAGAAATTCTGAGGTCAATGTGCGGTCCATGGTGCAGAGATTCTGAGGTCAATGTGGGGTTCATGGTGCAGAGATTCTGAGCACCTCATTTTTGGTTCACGAGTTATCAAGTGACCACTATATTCGTCACGTGTGTGCTTCTGTCTGTGTGTGTGTCTGTGTGTCTGTATGTCCACAGCATAACTACCCGATGATATCATCCGATCTTGATGAAACTTGGGTCGGAGGTTGATATCATAATCTAGTTGTGTCCTGCCTAGAGTGGGCGTATTGCGCCCATTGTGGGCGGAGCCACGCCCCAAAAAGATGTCTTTTTAGGGGGTAATCGAGTTGAAGCTACATCTTCTCCGAGGTGTTTGGTGGAATCTGACAGGGGTTTCGATATTTGGTTAGGCCAATGTCATGTGTCTAGCCCCACGGAGCTCGACTTTTCAATTTATTTTTTCTTTTTTCATTTCATTTTTCAGCGAATTTTCGGTATTGTGTAGCTAACTAACCTCATAACTGATTATACATTATTTTCTATCTCATTTCAAGGTCAGTAACCTTCGTTTTGACATTTCAAATTAATGTAACCACCACCGCAACCGCAACTCTGACTACTACAACCACACTCTCTCCTCCTGCCTTGACCAGCTTGCGACTATAAAAACCAAAACAGTTTCTTTCACCCATTCTGCTTCCTGGTTTACCCCTGAACTCCGCCTGATGAAAACTCGTGCTTGCCAACTTCAAAGACTCCGCAATAAAACAGGTCTCACAGTTCACTCCCAAGCCTACAAGGACCACCTACAACACTACAAAGATGCCCTCTCCCGCGCCCGCTCCGCCTACTACTCTCAAATTATCCACTCTGGCTCCGGAAACCCAAAAGCACTCTTCTCTACAATAAACAAACTCCTCAACCCCCTGAACACCACCACCCAGTCATTCACAGTAGACAACTGCATCTGCTTCCTTTCATTCTTCCGATGCAAAATTGACAACATCTACAACAGCTTAACCACCACCGCACCCGCTCCCCCTCAAACCACCTGCCCCCCCTTATCCTGCCAACCCCTGTCTCAATTCTCCCCAGTCTCCCCTACTGACCTCTCTGAACTCCTCATAGGAATGAAAACTGCCACCTGCACTCTTGACCCCATCCCCTCCAGCTTTGTCAAGGCCTCCCTTCCTGATCTCTCTCCACTTATCACTGCAACAATAAACTCCTCCCTGTCTACAGGCATCGTCCCACCCGCCCTCAAAATTGCTGCTGTTACCCCCATTCTGAAAAAACCTGGACTCAACCCTGACACCCTAAATAACTTCAGACCCATCTCCAACCTGCCCTTTCTGTCAAAAGTTTTGGAACGCGCTGTAGCCACTCAACTCAAACATCACCTCTCTACCAATAACCTGTATGAAACATTCCAATCCGGATTCCGCTCCAACCACAGTACTGAAACTGCTCTCCTCAAAATCACCAACGACCTTCTCCTCTCCTCTGACGCTGGCAACCTCAACATTCTCATCCTCCTAGACCTCAGCGCCGCCTTTGACACCATCAATCACACCATCCTCCTCACCCGACTTGAAACCACCTTTAACATTACCGGCACTGCCCTCTCTTGGATCAAATCATACCTCTCTGACAGACGCCAGTTCATCTCCATCAATAACTGCAAATTCCCCACTGCTCCCCTCCCCCAAGGTTCAGTTCTTGGCCCCCCTCCTCTTCATCCTGTACCTGTCCCCCCTTGGTCACTTAATCCGCCGTCATGGTCTCCAATTCCACTGCTTTGCCGATGACATCCAGCTTTTCATCTCCATCAAGTCCATCTCCACCGCCACCCACTCTATCCTGACAAACTGCATCACTAAAATAAAATCCTGGCTTCAAATCAACTTCCTCAAACTTAACTATGATAAATCTGAAATAATCATCATTGGCCCAAAAACGCTCACCAAATCCACCCATAACTTTGCCCTCAACATCGACGGTTTCCCAGTATCCACCTCCCCTCACATCCGGAATCTTGGCATCATCTTTGACCAAACCCTCTCCTTCGACAAATACACTAAACAGATCACAAAGACAGCCTTCTTTCACCTGAAAAACATCGCCCATCTCCGTCCATCCCTCTCCTCCACGGCTGCAGAAACCCTCATCCACGCCTTCATCACC
Organism: Myxine glutinosa; assembly: GCF_964187855.1. NCBI lineage: Eukaryota > Metazoa > Chordata > Myxini > Myxiniformes > Myxinidae > Myxine > Myxine glutinosa. Next base: position 90,872,833 of record NC_136268.1, read on the forward strand.
TCCCGTCTGGACTACTGCAACAGCCTCCTCTATGGTTCACCCTCAATAATCACCAATAAACTCCAATACATTCAGAACTCCGCTGCCCGTCTACTCACCCATTCCCGGACCCGTGACCACATCACCCCCGTCCTTTACAAGCTTCACTGGCTCCCCATCCCCCAGAGAATCCAGTACAAAATCCTCCTCTTGACCTACAAAGCCCTCCATAACCTGGCCCCATCCTACCTGGCTGACCTCCTCTCCAGACACACTCCCACCCGCAACCTCCGCTCTGCTGGTACCAACCTCCTGACCCCCCAATCCGGACCAAATTCAGATCTTTGGGGGACAGGGCCTTCTCCATCGCTGCTTCCACCCTCTGGAACTCACTACCTCACACCATCAGAGACTCCTCCTCACCCACCACATTCAAAACATCACTCAAGACCCACCTGTTCAACACTGCATTCAACATTTAACCCACAGCATTTAACCCCTGACTATCTCTTCTCCCTCTCCTTCCTTTTGCTTTGATTATTTACCGATTGATTTTTGTCTTTTTGCACTTGTTTTTTGTACTCTGTCAAAGCGTATTTGGGCTTCTTGAAAAGCGCTATATAAAAGAAATGTATTATTATTATTATTATTTCCGGGCTTGGCCTGTCCGGGCCTGTTTCGGTTATAGTCCGTCCTTTGTCATTGAATACCGCTCGCTCGTGAACCATCGTCGTCTCCTGACTTGTGTTTATTCTGTTTTTATTTTAATGCTTGGGGGGGGGGGGAGGGGGGTAGAGGAGGGGAAGGGGTGGAGGGGTAAGTACCATGGGAAGGATGTGGGAAATCCTGTCTATACTCCCAAGTCTCTACTACTACATGAGCCTGGGAGGAGGCCGACCGTTCTTGCACCTCAAATGTAAAAAACAGTCCCACATGGGAGCTTTGACCACAAGAGACAACGAGGTGGTGACCGTTCACCACCCAGATCAAGTGGCTGAACTGCGCGCTTTATATGTCGGAAAGGCGGACCTCGTAGAAGACATGCCCTTCTGATCCATCCCAACGTTTGTGCTTTCTTTCCATCTCTGTACCGTCGCCTTTCTTCCGTTCATCATCCCATGGAGCTCACATGTGTTTCCCTCATTGCAGATTTCTTTGAGCAATTCTCCAAAAGGGAATATTCAAATATCTTTCCTTTAATCATCTTCAAACAGCCTCAAAATCTGTTAAAATCACAACTTAAATAAGCAATTTAATACTTTGAAGGTATTCTGACCTCGTTCCTTCTTCTCGATCAAACCACCTCCGTTTTCATATGATATTTGAGCCTTTTAAAGGTCTACACAACTCACAGTGAAGCAATTAGACGTTTATAAATTGCACTAGTTGATCGATTTCGACTCATTAAAAACACAAGTGAACGAGGGGCGTGGCTTAGCGGTTTCCAGGCAGTGTATGCTGAGTGAGGGGTGTGGCTTATCGGTTTCCAGGCAGTATATGCTGAGCGAGGGGCGTGGCTTAGCGGTTTCCAGGAAATGGATGCTGAGCATTTCCACCCTTTCCAGCCTTCGTTGCTGCTCTACGTTCATTACCCATGTATCGCTCCCATAAATCATAACACTTCTCACACATGCAGCACACACCTTTCCCTTCAGCTTCATCGACATTCCCCTCCTCGTCAGCACGCCACTGAGTTCCCGAAACGTCTTCCATGCACAAATGTTAATGGAACAAATGAAGGGATTGAAAGAGCGTTGGGAACGAATGGAAAATAATATGCAGGAAATGGGTGAACGATTGGGGGCTCAATTAAAGGCATGTGGTGAAAGATTGGATGCCGGGACTGAAGAAATAAAAGTCCACAGAGAACAAAAGAATGATAAGTACAGATACATTGTTTTGGATTCGTCACTTCCGTTGTGGTAGTTTCCATCCACTGTAAACATTTTTGATTCCATGTACTATTATTGTTTTCAAAAGGTTTATGGTTTATGAACTGTTTTCAAAACGTGAAAAAATTAGAGTTAAAAGAAACCGAAAACCGGATCGGGAACCGGACGACGATGAAGAGGAAGAGGAAAAAAGAAGGCAGAGCAAGTAAATCGGGGAAGAAGCCGAGCGGCGTTGAGGGTTTGAGCCAACGCTAGCGAACGGAGGTCATTAGCGAACTTTTGGGTTTCCCGGGAAAGGGATTCCTGTGACAGAGTTGTTGTCGCTGTGACAGATCAACCTGCATGTCAGGTTTTGCGGTCGATTCCGAAGAGACTCGTTTCCGTTACGTCTCGAGTACGGGCCATCGGCCATTTTGACTCGCGCGCTTTGCGCGTCGAGCAAGGTTTCTTTGCTTCGCTTCAGCCTTTGAGCATCGCGCAAGGTTTTTCTTTGCTTCCCTTCAGTCGTTCTCTCCGCATTCAGACGTATCTGGTGTGTGTGTGTGTGTGTGTGCAACGCGGATTTTGAAGGGAAATCTGAGGTTCGCCGACTGTGAGCCGTGTAATGTCCATACCCGAGGGTGTGATTTCCCAGTCGCCTGGAGGGCGCCTTTGGATTTCCCAGTCGCCTTGAGGGCGCCTTTGTGCAGCTTTGGCCGCGTGACTGTGACTGTCATCCGAACGGGATTCTGGTCTCGATTGGACATCGTTCTGACGATCGCTGGAGCGGATCGACTTTGGCTTGAAGCCGGGATCGACTTTGGCTTGAAACCGGAATCAACTTGGGTTTGAAGCCGGGAAAGAGACATTGGGAATGTTCTTGTTTCACTCACTTGGAACACAGTGAGTTATATATATTACGAAACTGATGGTACCATCATAGGATATATATTGATTGTACTTTTGATTACTATTATTGTTGAACTGTTATTCTTGTGTGAACTTAATACAATATTTGTTTGTTGGTAACAATTGGTGTGGCTTCACCATTGATCTTTGACATACAGAATAACACATTTTTCTGCCGTGACTCCTCTCGGGGCTCGGGGGTACACCGTGACCAGGGGGTCGGGGAGGAGCACGTAACAACATTCAAAGTACACCGCCCCCATGCCAAATAATTAAATATCCTAGCACCCGGCAATACCGTGGTGCAGCTCATATGGATTGCATTGGGAGGGAGATGTGTACAATAATTGATTGATTAATTGCATAAATAAAATCAATAAAAGATTGTCATAAAATATTTAATTAATCAATTGGCTAATTGCATAACTAAACCACTAGTGCTTCATCCGAAGATGTATCTTTTAGAAATGTAATTAAATAAGTCATTAAGAAAAAAATTAAATAATTAATTGATTAATCAATAGATAATTATCAAATTATTAATAATAAAATTATTAATCAATAAATCAAAAATATCCTTTATGGCCACATCACCTGGTCACTGTCATGTCCAAATATTAGCTTCCTAGCTCAAAAGGTGCCTGAGATATTGCCCAGATGAGAAAGAAAATAAATAAATGATTAATATAATGAAAATAAAGAAATAATAATCATCAAAGAATTAAATAGTTAGTCAATTGGCTAATAGAATACATAAACCACCACCATTTCATCAGAATGAGTAACTAAAAAAAAAAAAAAAAGTCATTAATCGAATAATTAAATAATTAATCGATTAATTAATTAATTGATTAATCAATAAATCAAAAATAGCCTTTGCAGCCAAATCCCTTGGTCATTGGCATGTCCAAATATCAGCTTCCTAGCTCAAAAGGTGCCAGAGATAATGCCCAGAAGAGAAAGGAAATATATAAGTATTTAATTAATCGATAATAATTAAATAACTCATCAATTAATTGATTTATCAAAAAACAAAAAATACGGTTTTTGACAAAGTCCTTGCTCACTATTTTGCCGAAATTTCAGCTTCCTAGCTCAAAGGATGGCTGAAGATATCGCCCGGACAAACAAGAAAGAAAGAAAGAAAGAAAGAAAGAAAGAAAGAAAACAATCAGTTTTTTTTTTGTTTGTTTTGTTTTTTGTATACAAGATCGAGGCTCGTGAAAGAGCTAACATTAATCACACAAAAAGACAACCGACACACAAAACACAAAAAACAAGGGGAGCGGCAGACAAGATGGGGAGAGAGGGGGAAGGACACAAAAGAGAGGGGGAAGAGGGGGAAGGACACAAACACAACATTTGAGAGCAGGGACATCGGGAGGACTTGGGGGGAGGTGGGAGAGGAATAAAACATATGAACACTGCAAGGACTCTGGGGTGAATTACCGGGGGTAGAAAAGATCAAGGTTTTCGATGGGGGAAGATAAGAGATGGTGGTGAACAGCTGTTTTAAAGACCTGGAGGGAGGAGTGGGATTGAAGGGAGTGGGGGAGTTTGTTCCAGAGGCGGGAGAAAAGGGGAATGAAAGAGTGAAGGTGAGCAGAGAGCCTAGACTTTGGCAGTTTAACCATAAGAGGGTTGCAGGCAGATCTTGTGCGACCTGAAGGAATATTGGGGGGACAGAGCACAGAGAGAGAGCTGGGGGAGCAAGGCCGGAGAGGAGTCGGTAGAAGACAGAAAGACCACCAACCTGCCTGCGGTGAGTGAGTGAAAGGCCCTCGGTGTTGACTACATCGCAGGAGATTCCAATGATTCTGAAAGCTTTGGCCTCAGTGAAAACTGAGTACTCCCTTTCAGCGTGCGTCACTGTCGAGCCCCCTTCAGTGCCCGGCAATGACGTTTTTGCAGTGCCTGGAGATGGCATAGGAAAGGAGCGGTGTACAAAAATAGGGCACAGGAGGGGAAATGTTTGTTTTAAAATGACCCGAGTGAACAAATTAAGGCTCAGAATGAGCGTGGGGAAGGATTGGAAGGAAAAATTGATGGAATGGAAGGAGGATACGAACAATTGGAAGGAAAAATTGAGGGAACAAGACAAGACCTGGGGGAACGAATTGACACAAAGTTTTTGTGACTTTTGCAGCACCAGGACGGTGGTTCGAAGCAACAGGGGGTAAAAACTATTGGAGGTCCGTGTAACGGAACTGGACCGGATATTTATAGGTAAAGACCTGTCGGTGCCACAATTGGATGTTTATGAGAATGAATTTGTTCCAGAGCGGCCGAGCACCTCGGACAGTATCATCAGGGAGGGGATTGATCGAGTCCAAGAGAGTCTGGGAGATGAAGTGAGTCGGTCCGTGGAATATCCCCAGGACGAGGTTAAGGTGACCAAGAGGACCCTTACCACAAACTATGATTGGGTACCAAAGGCTCCGAAACTGGATACCCATCAGGGGGCGGGGGAGGGTGTTTTGGCCCCGAGCTGGACTCGGACATGGAAGAGTCGGGAGATAGAGCCTCGGAAGAACGGGTCCCCATAATTAATTTGGAGCAGCTGCAGGGAAGGGCTGAAGAAACCGAGGGAGGGGTTGTTACCTGCAGTTGCGGTTCTAGGGCACACGAGGCCAAAAGTTTTAAAATGAAATATAAATTTAAATTGCAATGGGAATTTAATTTGGCACAGCCTTGGAGGGGGTTGGTCCCCGGGATGTGGAATTCGGACCAGGAGAGGTCATTGGGGTTGGCCTCGTAGGAAATTGCCCCACTTGGAAATTGGGTTATGCCAGCCGGCTGGGGGGCTGTGCTGGCGAGATTTGGACGTGGGGTCCAACCATGAGTGTCGTCGTATGGCCTGAGCCGCATGGGGAGTCTGGTGAAGTGTGGCGTCCCTGGTCCATCGGGGCGCCGCCCGAGTGTGTGTCTCGGGCTGGCAGGGTCACCGGACCCTGGTGGGGGTTAAGACCTCCGGCGGTCCGGGGTGGTTTCTGGTATGGTGTATCACGAGGACCACTAGAATGAGGTGTTGTGGGCCACGGTTTGGTGGGGGCACCACGGACGGCTAACAAGGGCCTGATGTGGTGACCGCCCAGGCATGCGGCCTGACAGCCTCTTCCTGAGACTCTGGGACAGCCAGCATGTGGTGACCTGCTGTGCTGTGCTGGTCTATGGACGCGGTCGAAGCACATGGACTGGGATGGAGTATAGCCCACCATGCAACCATTGGGGAATCTGTGGAACATGATGGTGTGAGAATGATCTTCCACAGATGATCTGAAGTGATTTGTGGATTCTCGGCTTGGGAAGAGAGCCATGGGATGGAATTGGAAAATTTGGAATGAGCCGAGCAAATGGAGCCATGCTTGGCTGGCAAGTGTATGGAGAAGTGCTCTTCTTTGGTGAAGATATTGGATTGTAAAAAAAATGAATTGGCACGGATAATCTGAGGGTGAGATGAAAAATTTAAGGGGGAATTTTGTGAAGAGGCCAAGGTGGGCACTGAAATCAGTGACACCATTATTGATCCAGGTGTGTTAGACCAAAGTGTTGGAGGCTGGGACAAAAATGGAAAGAGTAGTAGGACACAGCCTTCAACTGGCTACGGGGGCGACAGTGCCAATATTTGGGACGCGGGCTTGTGGAGATGTAGTCGGGCAGTCTGTAGGTCAACGTGGTGTTGTGGGTGGCCGAGGTGTGTGGACCATGTCTTCTGGGATAAGTCTCCTGGTGGAGCATGGCTGTTGGATGGACCCTGGGTGTGGTCAAGTGTAGGTGGGCACTGGGGGCTGGATTTGGTCGGACTGGGGGATGATGTGGATGTGCAGGGGACGTGGTTGTTGGGATGCCACGCAATGGGACCATGCCCCCCAGGTCCGAGGCCTTGGGAATGGTAGAGTTGGCAGCAGGTGCTCACCACATTGGCCGGCTTGGGGCTGGTTGAGCCGTGTTCTTTGCAGGGGGCCGAAGGATGGATGGTGGGTTTTGCCCTTATGAACACTCAATGGCCATGTTGGTATTTCGGCTGCTCAACTTATCCTGGTGGCCTTGCCCAGGAGGGGGGCGGTGCTGTCGCAGCCAAGGGTAGTAGTGTGGCAAAGGTCACCGGAGGAGGGGGATCCACTTGCCTTCCCGTATAGCGGATAAAAGGGGCATTTGGATAATTGATAGGCCCCATGGGATAAATTTTGGATTCAGTAGGGTGGATGACACTTTTGGACCCAACAAACCTACAACTACCTGCACGTAAAGGTGAGGCCTTGATGTCTATTGTCCCAGGCTTCGGTACTTGCTTACAAATTGGGACGTGAGGAATTTGGAATGGGGGGCGGGCGGGTGAGAGTGATGGCATGGTCGGTGAGGAGATTGGAATGTGTGCCACAAATTGTCTTGTGTGTGGCGTTTGTGTAAGTGTAGAGGTGTTGTGTTTTTATGTGGTCGGGAGAATGGAAATGGAATTGTTTGGAAATTTGAGTGTGAATATGGGAAATTCACATGTAAGCAGGCCATTGCAGCATTTTTTATGACATATTTTTATTGAAATATGTGGTTGAAAATTGAATGGCAGTGGGGGAGGAAATGTTTTTGTGGATTTTGTGGGTGGGGAAGGGTATGTGTGTCCACAGGTATGGATCAGGCTTTGGAGGAGCAGTGACTGTGCCTCCCACCCCCCCCCCCCCCCCGAGGTAATTGCCCCTGGCAGCCAGTGGTGTCTGGAAATTGGGAGCCTGTTAGTGGGGAGGTCTGGTTGGGCGTCCTGCAGTATGGAGACCCCTGGCGACCCGTGAGGCTATGTGAGAGCCTGAGGCCAAGGAGCCTGGTGTGGAGACCTTCCCGGCGGGACGACAGCTAAAGGAGCTGTTTGGCTGTTATGGGGCCAGGAGTTAAAGGGGAGGGGGTGAAGAAGTCGCAAGTCTGGCGACTTGTTTTTGGACTGCAGGCACCTCAGCCTGAAGCGTCCCCACCATCTTGCTTGTACGGTACCTCCCTGCTGCCTAGTTGAGGATCACACACACACATGTGTAATGACATCTATGCCATGGTCTTGCATGGGGGTGAAACAAGTGTTTTGATGATTACTGAAATGCGTGTGAATGATTGTGGGATTTGTGTGAGTGAATGCAGGGGGAAATCCACCGAGCCATGTCACTCACCTGTAACACCAGGACAGGGCCCGCAGAAATTCGGGTACATTGGGATGGCTCCACAGGTAATGTTGGGTATTGTGGCATCTACCGGGGGATGTGGTCATTAAAGGGATCCAAGGTTTTGTACAAGTGTTTTGTAATTCTTTAATTTTTATTAAGGTTTTGTGGTTAAGGTAGAGTGTTTCTGTGTTGACCTTTTTCTTCTTGCCTCAGGAGTTAGGAGTGAGGATTCCAAGAGTTGTACATATTTGCATTGTTGCTTAAGGGGTGCAGAATGTTCAGGAGAGTAGGTATGTTAGCTATGGCTCGCTTCCCACAGCCCTCCTAATTTATTTCATAGGCTAATTAAGTGCGAGTCGGTAAGTGTTAAGGCTGGAACGGTAACACCTGCAGTGAACCTTGTGGGAGCTACGGTTCCAGGGAGGGGGTGGGGGGAGGTGGATGTGTTACGTTTGTGGGGGGTAGACTAAGATTACCTTTGTCCAGCTATAATTGTAGAGGTAGTGTGCTCCGACTGTCGTGAAGAGGAAGAAACCCCATGTATCATAAGTAGGGATCCGGTAGACCATATATCGTGTAAATGTATGTGTCCCCATGACAGGGGTGGGATTATGTTAATGAGTTAGGGATTATTGGTAATGAATCCCCTGTATGTAGTTGCCTCTGTTATTTCCCCTCTGTTCCTTATGACAATGCAGCACACACACAAAGCCAGGCAATAGCACATTAAAAGACACTAAATAAAAGCTAACCGGAAACAGGACTTTGAGCACCAACGATTATACCACCGACGTGTGATAACATCAAGCAGGCAGGTCCAGGAGGCCACGCCCCAGAGAGGAGTGATTGGTGAGATTTGTAGAGCAATGAAGAGAGGGACTGGCTGATAGGAGCAGGCACGGGCTGCGTTGGATGACGTCAGAGTCTTGAGTACAAAGAAGTTGGAGGGCTGACATTTTCTCTCTCGGCTTCTGGATCTGAAAGTGAATGGGGAGAGCCTATAAGCTCCTCTTGCGGTGGCACAGTCTCAACAAACGGTCGTGTTCCAACAGTTTCCTTCCTCTTGCGTTGGAACATTGGTGCCGTGCAGTCACAGTTTATAGCGCTCTAGCGCTTGGGACATTGGAGGGTTAAATAATCGGGAGGAGGAGCGAACTGCGGACTGAGGCCTGCGGTTTTCCGCGAGCGAACTAAGCACGGAGGCCTGTGCTGTTCCCGCCAAGGACGCGGGGGTTTTGACGATTCCCGAGGGGGTTCAGGAGATGCTCAGAGCTCAGTACCTAAAACCAAACATGCTTTATTTTCACCTTTATTTTTCCCCTTGTGTGTATATGGGTCTGTGTGGAAGTGCTTCATTTAGGAATCTTATTTTATCGTGCATTCCTTGTTCATCAACATTTCTTCAACAAAGCCGGTATTTTTGTACATTTTAAATCCGTGTTGGTTGGCATAAATTTATCACAGGTTCAAAGACGTCCGGTGGGATCCTTGAAGGTAAGAACTTCGCCCTCCCCCCACGCGCATATTAACTACGCTATATTTTTGACTGAAATTAACTGCGCTATATTTCAGTTTATGCTATAACTACGCTATATTTTTGACTGAAATTAACTACGCTATATTTTTGACTGAAATTAACTACGCTATATTTTTGACTGAAATTAAATACGCTATATTTTTGACTGAAATTAACTACGCTATATTTTTGACTGAAATTAACTACGCTATATTTTGGACTGAAATTAACTACGCTATATTTCAGTTTACGCTATAACTACGCTATATTTTGACGGCCCCCGTCCGAGACCTGTCTTTATCGACTACGGACAGGACAATATTATATATATATATATATATATATATATATATATATATATATATATATATATATATATACATATATATATACATATATACAGTACATGTATTTTTTTAATGTATATATATATATATATATATATTAATATATATTTTATATATATATATATATATATATATATATATATATATATATATATATATATATATATATATGTGTGTGTGTGTGTGTATATGTTTATCACTATTTTGTTGTCAATCATTTTCTTTTATATCAGAACGTTTATGACAAACTGATAATCCCATGGAAATTGCATTGACAAGATCTGTTTCATGCTCACAGCTCAGGATCAAATCCGAGCCATGTATGCATCGTTTTGGCCATTATTTACTGATATTCTTGTAATTAATGTAATACTACAATTATTTCATCTAACATTTTTGTCCAAGATGTTGTTAATGTGGAATGTCTTACATATATCTTTGATCACTTTAAAAAATGGATCCCGAAAAAACTGTAAAACAAGAAACTGTCAAAGTAGTAAATTTCAACATGTACTTTTATAGCACGAGATAAATTGGTACAGAAATGGACATCACAATTAATGGCAAATGCGTTGCTCTCCGTGCTGCTCAGCAATGCCATAATCACAGTGTCAACATGAAACTCGCACCCTCGACAGCGCGGGAGAGGCAACGGGAGACGAGTCGTTTTGGCATCTTTCGCTGATGAAGTTCTCATGTAGGCAGTAATACATCATTAAGTGAATCGCTGGAAGATAATTTCACATTAATTACATGATGTAATTTATCCGTGTTATGACAATGATCTTAACCCAGCTTACGCCCCAACCATGTTTCCAGTGGAACGATTACACAGTTTTACACAGACTCAATAACCAGATTCATCTGAAATTAACAACTTAAAAATAAAAAAAAATTATATATATATATATATATATATGTATATATATATATATATATATATATATATATATATATATATATATATATATATATATATATATATATATATACATACATACATATATATTGATGACCGTTTTTTAAATAGATGAACATGGATTTTAACCTCAGCACCACTTGAGTAAATATCCATTTGAAACCTAAAACACATACATCTGCCCTAATATATAAACACCTTAGACTTTAAAAGTTTGACTACTGTGGCACGTTCAGTACATACTATAAAGAGAATAATTTCACTATCTATCGAGCGTCATGAACTTTTAACAAGCGTTTCACGTGATATTTAAAATATTCTGCTGTAAGCTCGATTTAAGGTGTGAGGCGTGATCATGAAAAAGAACTAACACTGTTTGGTCTGTGCTCAGAATAATTTGATGTTAAAAACACAGGTACACTACACCACATGTAAACTAAAACCAACAATAAGTGATCGTGAAAGGGCCTCCTTCAGCCATTGTGGGGGTTGGTGCACCCAAAGCATTTGGGTTGATGGATGTTTTCAAACAACGCCCGGAACACCCCCGACTGCCGTCGCTTTGCCTGTGCAGTGACTGCGATAACGTCAAGCGCTCCCATGCCTGGTGTTTTCAGTTCTTTTATGTGTTGCTCTATCTGGTTTTCCAAGTGTTTCTGGATGGCCAGTCCCAAAACTTCAGCGTCCATTGAGGCTCCGTATACCTCCCAGGTCATACCTTTGTCATCCCATTTCACCTCGCGCACTGGCGACTTATCTTGCTCTTGCAGAACCCCAAACTCAAAACTCACCTCAGGGAACACGTGCACTGTAGAGCGACGATTGCGGAATGGTGTCTTTGGATTTGTGCCCACCGATCGGCAAGGTGCGCTCAGATTTGCTTGCACGCCAGCGTCACTGCGCCCAAGCTTTTCGTAGGTTGCCACCCACCGGGATGGCGATGTGAGCGTTCCAATATCTCGCGTTGTACATCCTACAGACTGAATGAGGTTCGCATCCAGACTTCCCATGGTGGTGCTCTGGTTCATTCCTGTCCTGCATTCCTGCCATTGCGTGTTCACATTGACCATCCCACCCCTATCGTGGATTCTTGAGTCACTATGGGAGGAAATGATTTTTGTGAATGGCACAAGCATGAGGCTTTCTGATAGAGACAACTTCCGGGCTCTACAGTCTAGCTCAGAAGAGCTCAACGTTCCACAGGCATCTTTTCTGCAAACATTGAAGTTATTACCATATTTGAAGCAACCTTCAGTTGACAACAACATGGATGAGCTTGTGCTTTTTGTGGGAATTCTGCCCTCCAGCTCATTGTTTCCATTGCCACTGTTGCTGTCAACCTCCATTTTGGATTTAGTGCATGAAGTTGGCGATGATGTTAGGTGACAAATTTCAACTTTCTCCTGGTTTCTGCTGCTCTCACCGTTAACTTCACAAGCAGGGAGGTAATTTTGTTTGGCGGTCAGTGAACAACATACAGCATTCCTGTCGGGTTCAGTTAATGGAATGCCTTGGCCTGGAATATTACCGTTTTCATTTTTAAATGCAATAACCATCTTATCTACATCTTTAGATATTGTCCTGTTGTCATCTTCCACCAAGGACCGATGCTCTGCTGCTTTTGACGAGTTGTGCTCTGTGGGTTTCAAGTTGCCATCCTTGGTATTGTTTTGTGCTGTAGGTAATGAACACGAGGACTCTCTGTAGTTTGGAATGTCCATACTTTTAGCATCGGAATACGTGAACATTCTCCTCCAGGGATTTTCTGCAAAAACAAGGAAAATTCAATTCATACCAGTAAATACATTTATTAATTCCATATAAAACAAACCGTTGTCAAAAATAAAACAAAGTCAAAAGATGAATACCATCGACACATGGAAAGAAAAATGTTCTGAATATGTAAATATAAGAATCTCCTTTCCAGTTCCACGGACGGATTGAATGGAGCGCCATAAAACCAATTGTAAACAAAGACGGATCTTGCTTTATTTAGGTATCAATCTATAGTGTGTAAAGTACTTGGGTTTGGGGAATATGCCACTTAAGCTGTGTTCTCATCGACATAATCCATAGTAACTTGACGATATCAATTCTGAAGAATTTTAACTGTATTACGTTTTGGCATTCTCATGAAAATGATTAATATGGGCCAAATGGAAATGAGAAAAAAAATAGGGGCAATACCCCTGGCGCTCACCTGGCAGAATAAACAGTATACTACATGACTAAAGGTGTTTTAAACCAATGTAAATGCTTGCTAGAAGACAGGGCAGCATGTAGAATCGTACAAACATATTCATAAGACTTTAAACAAACAAACAAAAAAATACCTATTTTGGGGGGCAACTCCCCCCTTTTCCCCTAACCCCGTATACCTCCTCAGACCACAATTTTTCTAATGCCTTGAACAAACATAGGTACATCACGGGTAATGAAGGTTGTGGTCAAGTTTCATTGAAATTGCATGTGTAGTTTCTGAGAAGAAAGCAAATACCTATTTGGGGCAACTCCCCCCTCCCCCAACCCCGTATACCTCCTCAGACCCCTTTTTTAATGCCGTGAACAAACTTTGGTACAGCATGGGTGGTCAAAGTTGTGGTCAAGTTTCATCAAAATTGTGTGTGTAGTTTCAGAGAAGAAAGCAAATATCTATTTTGGGGGTTCAAACCTGGACCCATTTTGATCCCCCATAGACACCCTAGACTTCGATTTTTTTTTAATGCCGTGAACTTTAGTCACAACATGTGATTACTGTTGCCATGAAAATTTCTGCAGACAGCACCCTCGGATTACAAGTAGAAAGTCATGTCCTTGTATAACGGGTCACACCCTCAAATAACCGAGTCACATCAGACCAATTGCTTGGGCCTTGATCACAGAGACTTATTTGATAAGACTGATCCATGGTCCAACATGGATTAACTATAGAGTTTTGATTTAAACTAACTTGTGGTGTTCACACAGACCTACGCTCTCGAACCTTGCACTTACTCCACATTAACCCATCATTGGAAACATACCTCAAAATATTAAATACACTGCTCAACCTGTCACAGCAACGACGGAAAGATGGAAGGTTGATGGTGAGGAATACGACACAGTTGCTATTAGTGAGACATAGTTTAGTGAACAATCCAACTGGATGCCAGGAATTCAGGGTTACAGGGTTTATAGGTGTGACATGAAAGAGAAAAGGTGGATGAGGTGTGGCAATCTGGGTGAAAGACATTATTGTATTAGGTGAAAGGCATTAAGACATTAAGGAGGGAATTAGTGGTGAGAATTCTGTGTGGATAGAGATTTGAGATTGCAAAAAAGTAAGATACTTGGAGGATTATTTTATAGAGCTCCTGGAGTAGAGTGAGGGAAAAGCAGGAACGATGGGTATGTGAATAATTCAGATGGGCATTTGATAATGGTGGGATTTTAACTTAGCTGGGATAGATTAGGTCCAGGAACTTCGATGTGATTGAACCAGTGAGGGCAGACCAGATGAGGATTTTTCTATATCTAGAGCAGGATTGCTTTTTGACCCATTTACTCGAAAAGCCGATGAGTGGGGGTGCAGTGTTGGACCTCTCTTCGCGTTACGATCCCAATATGTTGGAGGTGGGAGAGAATCTGGGGACAAATGACCACAATGTAAGAGTAGTAATAGGTGTCTGTCATGACCGTGATACATTCAGTCATTACTTCCAATATCAACCAAACTTGACAGGGTGATTAAGGGTCACACGATGGAGGATGTAGCGACTTCATTTGCCCCCCCTTCCCCAAGAGGTTTTTCCTCCTTGGACAGCACCATGTTGACGTTTATAAATAGCTCATCGTGGCGTTTTGAGGGGTACCTCAAAAATATTATAAATCACAAACACCTATGATTACCTTTTGAAACAATATTGCTAATGCTGGTTAAGACTAAACTGAAAGGGAGGAAACCCGGGGAGTTTTCAGTTACCAAGCACCACTTGCCAAGCCAGCCGTTCTTTATCAATGGTTTCCAAACCAACCGGAAGCAGGACATTGAGCACTACTGCTGATCATATCGACCTGGTGAGCATACAGGCACAAAAGGTCCGTGAGGCCACACCCCGAAGAGCAGTGATTGGTCCGGAATTTGATTGGCGCAAGGACTGGTAAGATGGGACTCGCTGATAGGAGCAGACACGGGGATGTCGTGGGATGACGCCAGAGCCTCGAGTGCAAAATAATTAGAACGGCGGACATTTTCTCTCTCGGGTTCTGGATCTGGTGGTGAACGGTCGTGTCCCGATATCACTCTTCTTCTTTGTTTCTCGAGTCCCGGCTTTTGACAACGAACGGTCGAGGCTCTGGACTTCCTCGCATCGTCTGGCTGTGGTGTTGGTGTTGGTGAACAAGGTCGTGAGGATAAGCATGGCTGGATGAGCAAGCTGCGCGTCAACGAGTGCGTTTTCGCGCACAAGGCCGTGGAGGCCTCAGACGATCTTCGACGATTCCTGACAAGCAGCTTAGAGCTAAGTGCCACACAAACACATATTTATTTTCCAGTTATTTTTCCCCTTGTGTTGTAATAGAGTCTGAGTGGGGATGTCCCATTTAGGAATTATAGTTTTTATTTGGCTGTGTTTTATTTTATTACCGGCATTTTAAAAATAAAACCAGTATTTTTGTACAGTTTTATTCCGTGTCGTTTGAGTTAATTTATTGCAGGGTCGAAGACGTCGGCTGGACTTGTGCAGGTAATCGCTCACGGCCTCTCCCCCACTTTCTCCTTGCGCGTATAACGAAGGTCCGCCATTGAATCAAACGCCTTGGAGTTAAAGCTCGTTTGGTCATCCGTGTCACCCTGCGGTGTTCACCAGAGGGCAGGCACGCGACAATATATTACATGATGTGAGGAGCAATCTTGGAGTGGGAAACACATGAGAAGAATCTGGGGGTGGTAATAGATACGGAAAAGCGGGGGGGGGGGGGGGCGTAACGAACAACACAGTGCCAAGTAAATACCTGTAACAGGGTTTTAGGTTGTATTCATAGGGTGATAAATTAAAAATCAAAGGTTTTAACACTACATATGAATTTAGTGAGGCTGCATTTAGAATATTGTGTACAGTTTTGGTCACCACATCTGAGGAAGGACCTAACTATGAGGAACATAGACTAAGCTATGAGGAACGGTTTAAGGAGACAGGACTTTATACATCGGAAAGGCGATTGCAGAGAGTAGTTGATGCATGGAATGGTCTTCCAGAAAGGTATTGGCAGTGGAGGGGATGGATAAGTTAAAATGGGAATTAGATAGGTACCTGGATGCATTAGAGATAGGGGATATGGGGATATTGGCAGGACTTGTCGGTAGCTTGTTTGTGGATGGGTGATTATACTGGGGTTGGTGCAGCACAGGCAGGATGGGCTGAATGGCCTTCATCCCCTCATGTCAATCGGACCAACAGTTGCTGAGAACATTGATTTTAAAGTTTTCAGAGGTGAAAAATCAAGCGGAAGAATAATAAGAATAATCCTAGGAAAAACAATAGGTATTCCTCTACATTTCATGCAGAGGAAACCTAATGAAGTGGTTCAGGTGGCTTCAGAGAATCAACAGAACCCAGCAATCGTACAAACTGTTCACCCAGGCCTTAAATCGTTCCTCGTACGGTAATGATATTATGAAGTACAAATTGTTAAATGCAGTCCATTGTCACGTATTGTATACTGCCACCACATAAAATGTGCATTCCGAAATGGCGTCAAACCTCAAAATTGTAATGCCGTAAAGAGTGGCACACATCATAATCTAAACTCTAAAGGTTAACAGCAGTTAAAATGTTACATTATGCACAATCCATATTCATTATGAGACAGACAGGATGGCGCGTAGCAAACATGTCCTTTTAGTAAGAAGGCATGCAACAATTGTGGCATATGGCAGATGGTTTCTGGTCCAACAACAGTGAAGGGGCTAATACTAGCAACACCGCAAGGGCATGGACATACCCACTCAGGGGTGGGGGAGACATCTGCTAGGTGCTACTGACACCAAACCAGACCGAAACACGAGTTTGCGGATGGTGACCCTACATGGGTTAGCTGACCTTCAATATTGAGAATGCAATATTCCCATCCCACTAACATTGCTTTGTATACCCAATCCGACAGGAAGCTGTAATGAGGAATAGGATCTGCTTAGCTTACACAGAGATAGAATCGCTTATGAATGTTTTTTGATGTGAAATCACTCGAGGATGTGGGATTTTAATTTGGAATCTTGATATCGTGAGCTATGTGCTCAGATGGGAATGCCAATTAGCATGTGAACCATTTTTGTGTTTACTCTCAAACCACCTATACACTAAAGTAGAGTATAGTAGGGTGTTGCACCTTCTTAAATTACCACATAAAAATATTTGAAACAATAAAAATTTAATGTAAATTGCAATTAACTAGAACGGCATTCGGTAGAGCTCATACCTCCGCCAGGCTGAACAGTTTACATTTTGTATCAAGCCGGATCTGGATCTGGACCTGAACCAAAATCTAATCGGCTTGTGCTTGTCACCTACCCAACCCATCCACGAAGGTTTGTTATAATGCGTCCACAACTTTTTGAAATATCCCGTTCTTCCTCGAAGTTTCGATCCTTTTTAACCCAGCACCTCTCCAAACAGTGGGTCCACAACCTCGCTCATGCATCCATATCAGCAGATTACCTACATCAGTAGATCCACAACCTCAGTTGTGTCCAGGCAGTCAACTCATCAATGCAACATCACTATTCAAGAAAATAAAATAAAACACACACACACACACACACGGCTATTTCCATTTTGTCTGTGAGTAAACTTACACCTGCAATTCTCAAGTGGAAAAAAATAGCACCACCGCTTATTCCTTTTCCCTTGTTATTCATCATAGAATGAGGCACGTGGATTGAATAACATGCATTACATATTGATCAGAGCAACAAATATTGATGATTGTACATGTATGCAATAAGACAATCGATAAAACATTCACATTCTACTTTATTGGAGTTATTACATTTACAGGCAACAATATGTAATGATATCGGTGCTGTTTCGAAGCCGGAAAGATGCGCTGTTAGCCCCACTTCTGATATCTGGTCAACGGATCAAAGCAGAACAACTCAAACAGAAAAAGTATCAAATATGGCTTTTGGAGATGTATAACACTGTATTAGACATATCAATACAGTATGTACAGTCACGTGAAAAAGTAAGTACACCCCGTGTAAAGTTTTGACTTTTTCAACATATTTCAACATACAGCTATTTGATTTTCATTTCAACAATATTGATAGATAAAGGTGATATAATATAACAAATATCATGGCACATTTACATTTTGTAGTCCATTGTATAATTTAAATGAACATAAATGCAAATTTCGCATGTGGAAAAAGTAAGTACACCCCTACATTTATCACTACTTCAAATACCTAAAATTAGAATCAGGTGCACCAGCTCAGGTGCAAATGATTAGAACATCGTTAGAGAGGATCTTGGAGGAACCTGTTTTATTTAAACCTCAGACATTTAGTTTGGTTTGCTTTTTGTTGTTGAAGTGTGCGGCGTCACATTGCCTAGATCAAAAGAGCTCTCTGAGGCCTTCAGAAAGAAGGTTGTAGATGCCTACGAGTCTGGGAAGAGATTAAAAAAGATTTCCAAACAATTTGAAATCAATCATTCGACTGTCCGGAAGATCATCTACAAGTGGAGAAGATTCCAAACAACTGCCAACTTGTTCAGGCCAGGCCGCCCCAGCAAGTTCAGCCCGAGAACAGACCGCAAGATGCTGAAAGAAGTCTCCAAGAACCCCAGAATGTCATCACGGGACCAACAGGTAGCTCTTGCCACTGTTGATGGCAAAGTGCATGAGTCTACCATTAGAAACGGGCTGCACAAATTTGATCGACATGGCAGGTGTGCCAGGAGGAAACCATTGCTGTCCAGAAAGAACATCAGGGCAAGACCAAAGTTTTCCAATGAACACCGAGGCAAAGACCAGCACTTCTGGGACAATGTGCTCTGGACAGATGAGTCAAAGGTAGAGCTATTTGGCCACAGTACCAGAAGACATGTTTGGTGAAAACCAAAGACAGCATTTGACCACAAGAACCTGATACCAACTGTAAAGCATGGTGGTGGAAATATTATGGTTTGGGGCAGCTTTGCTGCATCAGGGCCTGGGCAGCTCACCATCATAGAATCCACTATGAATTCTTCATTGTACCAGAAGGTGCTTGAAGATAATGTGAGGCCATCTGTCGGAAAGTTGAAGCTCAACCGAAGGTGGACCTTGCAACATGACAATGACCTGAAACATACCAGTAAATCCACCAAGGAATGGCTGAAAAGAAAGAAATGGAGGGTTCTGGAATGGCCAAGTCAAAGCCTGGATCTAAATCCCATCGAGATGTTGTGGGGGGATTTGAAACGAGCTGTGCATGCAAGAAACCCCTCAAACATCGCACAGCTGAAATAATTCTGCATGGAGGAGTGGGCAAAAATTTCTCCCAGTCGATGTCAGAGACTGGTCGACAGTTATAAGAAACGCCTACTTGAGGTTGTTTCTGACAAAGGGGGCAATACCACCTATTAGAGCCAAGGGTGCGTTTACTTTTTCCCCATGTGAAATTTGCATTTATGTTTATTTAAATTATACAATGGACTTCAAAATGCAAATGTTTCATGATATTTGTTATATTATATCACCTTTATCTATCAATATTGTTGAAATGAAGATCAAATAGCTGTATGTTGAAATATGTTGAAAAAGTCAAAACTTTACACGGGGTGTACTTACTTTTTCACGTGACTGTACATACCGGAAGTGGTCTCTTTTTTATAGCTCATCTGGAACAAAAAATATTCAGGTGCGGTATTAGCATCTTGTGGTGTCCGTAAGTCAGTCAGGCTGAATTGTAATCACTTGGAACTTCTTCTACGAAACTACACACATGATTTCGAGGAAACTTAACCACAACCTTCATCACCCGTGATGTATTAAAGTTTGCTCACAGCATTAAAAAAAAAACATCAGGGTTTAAGGTGCTCTATGGAGGGGGCGAGGGGTTGCCCCCCTAAAATAGGTACTTGCTTTCTTCTCTGAAACTACACACACAATTTCGATTACAATTTGACCACAACCTTCATCACCCACGATGTACTAGAGTTTGTTAACGGCATTTAAAAATTCAGGGGTTTGCCCTATACAAAAGGTATTTACCTTCTTCTCTGTTACACATTTTGTGGTTCATCCATACCGACCAGTGCTTCACTGGTTCTACCAGGTGATCCCACGGGCATTGCCCCTATTTTTTGAGTTTGACATGACGAAGTGTATCTGTGAATCTTCACTATTTTACAAACTACATGTTCATCACTTTGCTGTGAATGTGCAAATGCAGCTCATGCTACAAACACATTCAACTTATTGAAGGTTTGAGAGGCAATCAACACAAATATTAAGTCTTTCTTTAGCCCTGGACTGAAGCGAAAAACAATTTTAACTTCCTTCTGTTGCATGGTTGATGGATCAAAGTAGAAAACAACTCTGAGCACATTACTGTAGTACACACAGAGTGAGGTATGTATAGTCTGGGACGATGAAGACAGTATGTCATGAATGTTTACTACTTGTGTATTTTACAAAGCATTTCTCTGCTGTTTAAAGTGTAGATCTGTGATCTATTTTAAATGTAGAAGATTCCAGTGAAGAATGGATAAGGAAAGAGTAGGCCATATATTATGGCAAATGGGACAGGAGTCCCTACCTTTGATGACCCATGGAAATTCCACATAATGTTAAATCTCTCTCCACCATCCCTCTCCCCTCTTTCTCCTTTCCCAACTACCCCGCTCCCTCACCTCTTCTCCCTCCTCTCACTCTCTCTCCCCATCCTTCCCCTCACTCTTCCTCTTCCCCTGCCTCCCCTCACTCTCTCCTCCACTTCTTTTTTCCGATTTTCAATATCATGATTATATGGAAGGAAGAGGTAGTCTTGCTAAATCTTCCGGTCATTTCATTTATAGTGTTGGTATTTGTCACAACTACTTGAACATACTGTAATTTATTGCGAGGTGTGTATGATTGTTGGGTAGTCAGGGTAAAACTTGGTGAGGGGGACCAATGGTATCCAACCTGCTATTAAATTTTTTTTTTTTTTCGTATACAGGATCGAGGCTCGTGTAAGAGCTAACATTAATGACAAAAAAACCAAACGGACACATAAGACGAAATAAAGGGAGCGGGAGACAAGATGGGGAGAGAGGAGGAAGCACACAAGTACAACATTTGAGAGCAGGGACATCGGGAGATCTGTGGGAGGGAGAGGGATTGGCGGGACTAGGCGTGGGAAAGGGGAGTGGGGAGTGGGAGAGGTATAAAACACATGGACACTGCTCAGACTTCCAGGAAAGAAGTTGGTATTTCAGAAAAGTGGATCTGGAGTGAAATAACGGGGGTAGAAAAGATAAAGGTTTTGGATGGGGGAAGATAAGAGAAGATGGTGAACAGCTGTTTTAAAGACCTGGAGGGATGAGTGGGGAAGTTGATGAGTTGAAGTGATGGTGCAGTTACCACTAACTGAGGAAGGCCATTCCATATCTCAGTTACCCTTTGACTGAAACCGATCTTTCGTAGAGCCATATAACTCCTCTTCTTAAACAATTTCAGAGTATGTCCTATTGTTGCATGATATATTGTTGGAACAAAGAATTGCCTGGGATCCATGGCTACAAAGCCTTTGATGATCTCGTAGACTTCAATCAAGTCTCCTCGTCACCTGTAGTAAAGGGAGAACATAACCAGTTGTCTGAGTCTTTCCTGATATGCGAGTTGACTTGAGTTCTGGTACTAGCTTTGTTGCCCTCCGTTGCACCCTCTCTATCTTCATTTACATTTTCTTCCCGTTTTTTTTTCGCAACGAATCCTAAACCATCTTAGCGACTGTGAAAAATGAAATTTGATATTGAATTAGAGTTACAATAAAGTCTTGAGAAAGACAGAAAGCGCGAGCCTTACAAAAGAGGCCGATGAAACCTCAGACCCATTCGGAGTACGGCAATATGGCTGCCATTGTATAGAAATTGTGGGTGGAGTCAGGTGAACTGTCCAACCAATGGGTGGAACCTGAACGCACGGCTCATTTTATAGTATAGAAATGTACACAAGACTCCCAGGAGGATACGCTAATATGGTACTGTTGATCATAGAAGCGATCGAGAAAAAAAAAAGCCCAACCTCTCCAAAAGTTATGCTGAGTACCTCAGGGTATGTTCAATATGTGGTGGACCCCAGTGGAGACCTTGCGAATGAGCTAGCTGAAATTGTGGACATTAACATTTCCTCAAGAACAGTAAGATACACATTAGCGCAAAGTAGTCACAATGGATGTGTAGCTGCCTGGAATTTTTATTCCGAATTTTCCTCACTATTTACCTGTCCTTCGAAAAGGTTTTTTTGTACTGAGGACAGTTTGAGCTTCATTCCTCGACCATTTCTATCATCAACACTACCATCTCAGCTTATCCTTCTTCAGAGTCTTGTGTTCAACCTCTGCTGAACCATGAAGTTTCACTACACATTCACTACTGCACCACAATGACATCACCACCTATACCTCAATAGTCCATTCAGCAGGTGTGGCCTTCTGATTGCTTGCATGTGATAACAACCAACCACAGTGCACTATATCAACACGTGACTCCACGATGGAGCATTTCATTTTTACAAATGACATATGATTGCTATTTGCATTTTACACCTAGTTTTTTTTTTTTCCTACGTTTCCATAATTATTTCCATTACTGTATAATAGCTTCAATCTCCTCTTCGATTGGTGCATGTACCTCTCCAGTATAAAAGCATACACATTGTGCCTTTCAGCACTATCCTGAACAATAATGGATTTTATTGCAATACATCAAGCATTTACTCTTACAGTGGAAACACACCTGATCTAACGTGTATTTTGAAAACACCATAGCGGTACAACCAAAACAAGTGATAAGGGAAAAATATGCTTAGCATTCTCTTCAACTGTAATTACTCAAACTGCAGCTAAACATTGATGTGATTGGAATCTTAACTCGTGCATCCTACATGGTGGTCCACATGTATTGTTACCTCCTGCGAGGAAATAACATTCTGCATATGTTTTGTTATTTTTTAGCAGGGCAACAAGACGTACATAAGGAGCATGATGCATATATGTTACATGCTATAGAATTTTGGATATCTTCAGCTTGGAATAAACCTGTAAGATATTTGGTGCCAAGTAGCTTACCGGTCTAGTTCCTGCTCCAGTCTGATGTTATTAAATTCCAAGAGCATTGGAGCACTAAGGCAGCACGATCCGTTCGCGCAAGGTACTCCTGCATCCAAACACCCAGCGACAGAGATCGACAAACCGGCCAGTGTAATGAATGCAATAATTGAGCGTGGCGTTGGATGTTCGAGGGCGTGTCGCTGATTATAGAGGGCGTGGCGCTAGAGTTGAGAGGGCGTGGCACTGAAAATAGTGGGCGTGACGAAGGCGTGACACCTCCAAAAGCTTCTTGCTCCATATAAGATATAAACCAATGAGGTTGGTTATTTTCCTCTTGTTTTCGAGGTTTATTTTCATTTTAAACTCTATAGACTCGATTTTTATTTCCTTTTGCATTCATAGCTTCCTCCAGAAAAGGGCTTTGACTCTTTCTCGTTCATATAATAAACAGATGGCCTTTTATAATGTGTTTTCCTTTCCCTCTAAATTTAGTCGGGTAAATTAAAAAGGACGTTTTATTTCTTTTTTTTCGTCGTATCAACAACGGATCATACATACATAAATATTTGTTCTTGCAAAAAAAACAAAAAACATTTGCTGTTAATACTCGTAAATTCAATCAACAAGAAAACACCACCAGCGGAGATTGAAATGCTCTGTGTGAATTGGTTGTTGTTGTTGTTGTTGTTGTTGTTGTTGTTGTAGTAGTAGTAGTGCTTTTGTTGGAAAGGTTACAGAGATTTGCGTTCAGAGCTCATGCAAGCTCAGGCAAACATATGTTCCCAGTTTAATGTCGCTCAATTCCTCATCTCTGCAAGTCCATGGTTTAAACTACAGTAGACAAGGTAGAGCATTTTGAAGAGAAAGCACTACCAAGACAGATAAGGGGAAGGTAAAAGAACGCCAAAGAACACCAAAAAAAAGAACGCCAAAGAACACCAAAAAGAATGCCAAATAACACATTTATACAAATAAGAGCAAAATATCTTGTGGGGAGACCGTACAAAGTGCATCATTTATAGTCCAGGTTTCCTTAAACTTTTGAACAGTGTTACTATATTCTGCCGCCTTGTACTCCGATATAATGCGTGAGCGTATTAAGCCCTTCAGACATACAGAACTGTATTCCACCACATCTTTCTCAATTTTTGCCTTCCTGGTTTTATATATTGCCATTTTTGCACAGGCTAAAATAAAGTTAACAAGGAGATCTCGTGACTTGCTTAGTTTCTTTACCGGGTGCCCGATGATAAAAAGTGTTGGAGAGAAGTGAAGCCAGAAGCGCAAGAGAAGATTTTTCATCAGTAAGAACACTGGTTCAAGACGGTGGCATTGAAGGTATATGTGAAATATAGTTTCCCTTTCACCACAAAAGCAGCAATCCTCTGAGACGTTAGTGAAGTGCCGCATCATAGATCCAGAGCTCAGTGCACCATGTAGCAACCTCCAACTTAAGTCTGCCATCATTCTTGGCGTTGGGTAGAGATAGAGTGAATCCCAACGTGGATGAACAGTCGAAGGAAGTGGAAGAATCTCACGCCAGGGAGTATCCAGTCGGGTTGCAAGAGCTATATAATGGAGCGAGTGGATCACTAGCAGGTATATATTTTTCCTTGATAGCCCACAGAACGACATTTCCACTGTGCCAGGGGTCTTACTCATATTGTTTGCAGGTATTGGCTGAGAGAGCTCGCAACATCGTGGTCGGATTTTAAAATCCATGGAGTTACCGATGGACATCTGTCCAGATCCATCACCCTCTTTGGGATTCTCTAGATATTCCAGACAATCGGGAGGCAAGGAGCTTTTGACCTCTTCAAGTATCCTGGAGGGGATCCTGATTGTCCTCAGGCCCATTTTCGCTGCGAGTTCCTTGGGTAAAAGCGTTCTCTTACCATCGTTCAGAAGGTCTCCCACTGTGGATATGCTACCATCTAAGAGGCTCCTTCTTACTGAAAAGGAAGCCAGAGTTGGGCCCTGTAGAAGAGGGTTGAGAATGAGCGGTTCTTCTAACAGGTCCTTGCCTGGATAAGGAACTGTTCTTTGTACGTCGACTACATTCCAAGCCTTCAGCATTTCTTGATAAAAAGGAGGCAATGTAGCACTAGACAGGCTCCGAGATGTACTGATGAAAAGATTCCTTTTGTACCCAAGATTGAGCACTTTGCTGAAGAAGTATGATGCCAGTGAGCACCATTGCGGTGCAGGGTTCACATGTAGGTAACGTTGTATGGTCTTCAGCCTGGATGCGTGGTAGTGGCTTCGAAGGCAGGGAAAAGACTGTCCACCTTCTGAAAAAGGCAAGCTCAGAATGCCCAGGGAAACCCAGTGTTTACCATTCCAAAAGTAGTCCAGTAGCTTCCTCTGCATCTTAACCAGAAACTCCTCTGGAGTGCTTATGCAAGAGAGCCTGAATACTAACTTCGGAATTATAAACTGCTTAATAAGGAGTGTTTTCCCCTCAGAGACAGGACTTTTAGTAGTCCACTCCAGTCTCTCAACTTTGCTTCGATCTTGTCCCCTAAAGTGTTCCAGTTAATGAGTGGTGAGGACCCATGGGAAGTGGATAAGTGCACCCCCAAATATTTGAGCTCATTGCGACTCCAGGTCAATTTCTGAAAAAGTGTTGGTAACTCCTTTACCTGCATTTGTCCAATTAGAAGCCCCGAGCTTTTCCTCCAATTGATTGTAGCAGACGATGCTGCTGAATAGACCTGCTGACAATCATAAACTATTTGCATATCCCTTGCATTACTGGCAAACACGAGAACATCATCTGCATATGCAGAAAGTTTGAGGTTGACCGTGTTGTGTGGCACCACAATGCCAGTTAGCCTTCTTCTCATCAAACAAAGGAAGGGTTCGATACATAGGGAATATAATTGGCCGGACAGGGGACATCCTTGTCTTATTCCTCTCTCAAATGGAAAGGGCGCGAGCAAGAAACCGTTGACTTTGACTAGGCATTCTGCCGACATGTACAACGTCTGAATCATGCCTACAAATCTCCTCCCCAACCCAAATGTTAGCAAGGTTTCAAACAGATACTCATGGTTCATCTGGTCAAAGGCTTTCTCCTGATCCAAGGAAAGAAATCCGACTTGAGTCCGAGTCATGTCCGCATACTGTATCAGGTCTCTGACAAGGGATATGTTGTCATGTATTGTCCTGCCTTGAATGGCATAAGATTGGTCCGGGCTGACTAATTTTGTCAGGACTGGTCCGAGACGGAGTGACAACATTTTAGCCATGACCTTATAATCCACACACAGCAGAGACACAGGGCGGTAATTCTTCAAGTCTCTCAAGTCACCCTCCTTGGGAATCAAGACCAGCATCGCTCGACGCCAAGAAAGGGGCATTATACCTGTATCACATGCTTCCTGAGCTACGCTTAGGTAATCAGGTCCAACCAAGTCCCAAATTTTTGTATAGAATTCACATGATAAGCCATCCATGCCAGGGGCTTTATCTCTTGATAGGCTGTGCAGGGCGGTTTTCAATTCTTCCAGAGATAATGGAGTCTCCAGCTGCTCCCGGTCTTCTACAGAGGCTTCAGGAAGACTACTCCACAAAGTGCCACCTGCACCTGCATCTGTGCTCTTACCCGAATACAGCTGAGCGTAAAAGGCTCTAATTCGTTTTTGAACACCCTCAGAGCCATTGAGCAAGAGACCATCTTCTGCGAGAACACTCGCTATAGCCCTGAATTGACCTTTGCGTTTTTCCACCCCTTTGAGATAATTCAGGACATATTCATCCTCAGAAATAAACTGCAAACGAGAGCGCACATATGCCCCTCGTGCCTTCACATGACTACATGCTTTAAGGGTGCTCTTTTTTTCTTGGTATGCCTGCAGTTCAGTCGAGGTAAGTGTGGCCAGGTGCTTCTCAAGGTGCAGCAGTTCCTCTTCCAGTCTTTTGATCCCTAACCCAAGTGTTTTGCTCGATCCATACGAGTATTCCTGACACAGCAATTTCAATCGTACCTTGCCTACATCCCACCAGAATCCAAGTGAGCAAAAATCTCCTTTTTTATTCCTCCAGGCTTGCCAAAAATTCAAAAAGATTGACAAAAAGGCTTCATCCTGACTTAAAGCATTGTTCAGGTGCCACAAGCCAGGGCCTCGCCTTGTTTCCGCCAGGGAAAACTTAATCCAGGCCAAGTTGTGATCTGTGAAATGGGCAACTTTTATGCCGGAGTCACTGACACTCTTACACCAACGGTGAGACACGTAAATTCTATCGAGCCGGGATTGTGATATATGACCACCTCTGATACTCGTATACGTGAATGTTCTGTCTGTGGGGTGTTGTATGTGCCAAGTATCCCTCAAGTTTAACAGTGTTATGGTTTGTTGTAATATTCTTACAGAGGGATTATGCGGCTCCTGACCTATTCGATCAAGGGAGGGGTTTAGAGTGCAATTAAAGTCTCCTCCAAGAATTACACACTCTTCACCAGGCAAGGTGAGCATGAATCTCTGCAACCGGTTGAAGAAAACCCCCCTTGCAACTCCTACACAAGGTGCATAAATGTTGACGAAATTGACAACAAATTCTTCAAACTTTGCTTTTATATGTAGCAACCGCCCCACACTGGCTTCCTTTACGACAAGTATTTCAGGTTTCCTCTTTGGTGAAAAGAGGGTAGCCACTCCACAAGATGTGTCCGTTAGGTGACTGAAAAAGGCCAAGCCTTCCCATTGGTTTTCCCATCGGGATGCAACCTCTGGGGTCGTGTGGGTTTCCTGCAAAAAGGTTACTTCAAGTTTTTCCTTCACACAGAATGACAATACCTGGTGCACACGGAATGCATCCTTACAGCCATTGACATTCAATGATCCTATTCGTAAGTTTGATGTCATTATTGTATTGAGAGTTTTGTTTCTGTGAAATTCATCCTCCTAAACGAATTTATATTCAGGCCCGTAACTCAACAACTTTGCTAGAAACTTCCTGACTCGGGCTTGTTCGGCCGAGCCTGAAGTCCTTGTTTTATGTCCCTCTCTCCTTAGTGCATACAAGGAATGCACTAGCAAGTCATAATCTTTCCACCGTTTCAGTGCATTTTCCACTTTCTTCCTGCTATGCAAGCTTTGTTCCAGGAACTCGAGTATCTCCTGGCTGGGAATGCAGGAATGGCGTCCTGCCGGTAGGTCTGTCTCTAAACCAGTCAGTGACCCTTGATAGTCTTCCCCATCACCAATACTTTCCTCATCATCGCTGTCTGGAGGTTCAAGATCCTTCTCCTTTGGTGTACTTGTACAATGTGTCAAGTCTTCTGCCATGTCGTCTCTCAAGGCTGACTTGGCATAATCTTCTGGCGCAGAGGAACGCTCCTTTCGCTCTGATGCGGCGGACGTTGCTACACCTGTGGGAATGGATGCCTCCTCCTCAGTTGGTATTGGAGATCCAACCTTTTGGGGTCGTAAAATAGAGATGTGCTCAACTATTCCCCTTTCTGCGCCAACAGTGAGTGAAGTGACATCACCTGAGATGTCGGTCAGTGCCAGCAACTTTATTGATGCTTGTGTGTCTGGTTCCCTCTCTCTGTCTGTCCCACCGATGAATGCTACTTCAGAATCCTTTGAAACTTCGGTGTTAATCCTTCGGTTCAGAACTGCTCTTGTAGATGTTTCAATCCCTGGTTTATTTTGAAGCTTCGTTGCAGTTGTTATTATTGGATGCATTTTCTCAGGAGCCAACATCACAGTATCGTTTGGCCCTGTCAAGTCAGATACCTCTAGGTTGTTTGTCTTTACCGTGCTGGGTTTACTACCTGACGGTCTCCCTTCCTGTTCATTCTTCAAACTGTCTTTGGGTGGATCTGAGAGAGAAGACTCTCCATATCCTGTCGTTTGATGAATAGTTTCCTCTTCTTCTTCTTCTTCTTCCATTTCTTCAGATTGGGTTACCACTCTTTTCTCCTTCAGAATACTAGGCTTTACAAATCCCTTTGACACATTACTTCCCGTGTCATCCTCAATTGTACCAGGGTGTTCCGTGGTCCCATCCTCTGCGGGTTCGGATTTCCTCTTCTGTGCTCTCTTTGCCTTCCCTGCTCCCACTGCCTGCCATTGATTTATGGCAGCAGAAGAGTTGGGATGAGAAGCTGGTATAGAACTTTCTTGAGGGTCCACTGCCCTCGAGCACAAAGGAGCAACCGCCTCTCTTAGGTTACCTACAGTGACGCTGGGATCCTCTCGAGGCTGATCTGGACGTTGAGGAGCTGCAACCTCTTTAATGATGGTGGGGCAGTCTGCTCTCCTGTGATCCTTCGCTTTGCATACAAAACAACGGGGTTCGTTTGTCATATAAAACACCCTGTAATTCTTTCCGTCAAAAGGAATAACAAACGACCCCTCACATTCAGCCTCCTTTCCCAATTCAATGGATACTTGTCTTTTAAAAGACCAGACATGTTGTAGGGAGGGCTCATGACAGCCCAAAGACACAGGCTTGATGGGTGATCTCAACACTCCCAGTCGTTCCAGGAAAGGCACCACGAGATTGTCAGGCACGTAAGGAGATATATTAGATATAATTATCCTTGTACCAAGACTTGAGAGCGGCTCGACTTGTACAAAGAGTCCTCCCACACATCCCTTTCTCAATGGCTTTGTTTGCTGCAGCCTCTGAGTTTAGAAAGAACACAGCTTGTCCATACATTTTCGAGGCTGCAACTATCGTTGCTGGATCAACCACACTAGCGAGTGCGTTCACATAGGCCTCTATTTGGGTGATTTGTCCCAACTCGCATTTCACCCCGTGCTTCCTTGTTAACGCCTTAAACGGGTGGGCAGGGCGGTTCCCACCTGCACCAGAGGTAGTAGCGGCCATTTTTGCCCACGTACCATCCAGAGGCATGATTGCTATTAACGCCTAACGGTATATTTCCCGTCAAATGAAAATGGAAAAAAATCAAAAAAAAAATCAATGAGCTCGTTCGCGAGCTTCTGCTTATTTTAGCACGACCGTACCGGTATGCTAATGATTTGCTCAAAAGGATAAACAAACACGCGTTGAGCAAACAAGTGAATCCTCTTGGATTGCGCTGAGGTTCGGGCATGGAATTTCGAGCCTCGAACATGGTTCGAGCCTCGATCTTGTATACAAAAATAATAATAATAATCTATATTATAATAGCCGTAGATGATTCTGTCTGTCTGTCTGTCTGTCTATCTGTTGGGTGTCTGTCCGGGGTGTGGCTTACTCGGTTTGCAGAGTAGCTCCACCCATAGCTCCACCCATTCTGGGAGTGGCTATAAACAAATATCCACCATTTTATTAACTCGCATAGCTTTGAGTCCTGTTTTGTAGGCCCGTGGTGTCTTGCTCTCCCCCAGTTTTATTTCAAATCAAATTCGATAAATCATTTCATTTTTCACAGTCGCTAACATAGTTTTAGACTCGGTTGAAAAAAAACGGGAAGAAAATCCGATGAAAGTTGCCGTTTATAGAACGAAATGAATTCTCAAAGGCCTGTAACTTCAAGGCCATTGAGTCTCTCTCACGCCTTTATCTCCAATCTAACTCACCATATGATTTCATTTTTATCGATGGTTTTACTTTTAGACTCGGTGTCAGCAATAATTGAGAACAATCCACACACGCGGGAAAATGCAGAGATATATTTTTTAAAATCGCGTCATGGTGTATCATACACCGCCCAACATGACACCGCCGGCAATGTGTCGATATATATTAAAAATTCGCTTTTGCTTTTCCGTTATGATATATTACTATTTCGTTTGATGATAGTCGTCACAAAAACGTCAACAATGATGCCGACATATATTTCTTCGTTTATATTTCATTCAACATATTAGCCGGAAGTAAAATATGTTTCAGGAAATTACCGAGAGAAATCGCATCATGGTGTATCATACACCGCCCAACATGACACCGCCGGCAATGTGTCGATATATATTAAAAATTCGCTTTTGCTTTTCCGTTATGATATATTACTATTTCGTTTGATGATAGTCGTCACAAAAACGTCAACAATGATGCCGACATATATTTCTTCGTTTATATTTCATTCAACATATTAGCCGGAAGTAAAATATGTTTCAGGAAATTACCGAGAGATATTTCTTCGTTTTTTTTATTAGTTATGTGCGCATACACTTTAAATAGGTTTATTTGAAATCTTTAATTTTCCACAAACATTCCACACACGCGGGAAAATGCAGAGATATATTTTTTAAAATCGCGTCATGGTGTATCATACACCGCCCAACATGACACCGACGGCAATGTGTCGATATCTATTTTAAATTCGATATATCATTTCATTTTTCACAGTCGCTAACATAGTTTTAGACTCGGTTGAAAAAAAACGAGAAGAAAATCCGATGAAAGTTGCCGTTTATAGAACGAAATGAATTCTCAAATGCCTGTAACTTCAAGGCCATTGAGTCTCTCTCACGCCTTTATCTCCAATATAACTCACCATCATGGTTTTAGACTCGGTGTCAGCAACGCGGGAAAACGCAGAGATATATTTTTTAAAATACACCATATCACCGCCCAACAGCCAACAAGTATCATACACCGCCCAACATGACACAGACGTCAACATTTCGACATTATCGCTTTTTCTTTAAACCGAGCCGAACCGAATAAACCGAGTGAATTCACCGTTTACCTTTGATGCCAGTCGTCACAAAACGACATATATTTCTTCGTTTTTATTTCATTCAACATTTTTAGCCGGAAGTAAAATTACCGAGAAATTACCGAGTTCAGGAAATTACCGAGACATATTTCTTCGTTTTTTTATTTATTAGTTATTTGCGCATACACTTTAAATAGGTCTATTTGAAATATTAAATTTTCACAATGTAATTTACTTGCCATTTGTCATTTGATAATTATGAGACACTTCCTATTGAGGATCGTGACAATTCATGCGGTGCGTGGAAACTTCCATTTCCAAAATGGATGAGACGATCGATGAAGAACGCAGACTTGAACAGGATGTAGCAAGAAAACGAATGAGACGGGCGAACGAGTCCATCGACGAACGTCAATGCAAACTTGCGGGGTCACCCGTGGGAATCCCACGGGCATGGATGTGTGTGACATTTCGACATATTGAGTTAGATGCTGCACATTCATTTTTACAAAATGGTTACTGGCAAGTCATCAGATCCAGAAATGGTGTCATGAACACAATTTATTTACGCGCAAGCACGAAAGCAAGACGGGCCGATTTCCGATTCCGACGGGCCGACGGGCGAGATGGGCCGATTTGGAGCAAGAAAAAGAACGAGACGGGAGAAAAACGAGAGAAACGAGACGGGGAAAGCCGATTGGAGAGGCGAGTGAGGCGCGATTGGAGAGGAGTGTGAGGCACGATTGGAGAGGAGTGTGAGGCGCGATTGGAGAGGAGTGTGAGGCGCGATTGGAGAGGAGTGTGAGGCACGATTGGAGAGGAGTGATTGGAGGGGAGTGTGAGGCGCGATTGGAGAGGAGTGTGAGGTGCGATTGGAGAGGAGTGTGAGGCGTGATTGGAGAGGAGTGTGAGGCGCGATTGGAGAGGAGTGTGAGGCGCGATTGGAGAGGCGTGTGAGGGATTGGAGAGGAGAGGAGTGTGAGGGATTGGAGAGGTGAGGGATTGGAAAGGAGAGGGATGTGAGGGTTTGGAGAGGAGAGGAGTGCTAGGTGGAGACAGGAGAGTGTCAGGTGGAGAGGAGTGAGGGGTCACATATTATGTGAAATAAATAAATTGTGTTCATCACACCATTTCTGGATCTGATGACTTGCCAGTAACCATTTTGTAAAAATGAATGTGCAGCATATAACTCAATATGTCGAAATGTCACACACATCCATGCCCGTGGGATTCCCACGGGTGACCCCGCTAGTAATAATAATAATAACCTTGGGCCGAATCTCGCGCTTCACCAGTGCGCGTGCGCGAATTTACGTCACGTCGGCAGCGAGAAGGGGTTCCCCAACACGAACCAATCAGGAACTGCCACGTCACACTTATATGATCTCAGAATTCCTGTGACAGGAATTCGCGTTACACTGGCTGGAAGTCGTTCGCTAGAGGCGCTTCCTCAGCGCTAATAACTTATCGGCTTAATCGCCAAAACTATGCAAATTTAGCACAGAAAGTCAAGGGTGATTAAGCAAAAACAAGGCAGTCAAACAGTTTGTGATACGCCACAAATCGGGCGCGGCAAATCTAGTCCCACACGGGTGCGGCCGCACGCCGCGGCTAGGCCCGAACACAAAGGGCTAATAACTCAAACGGGACGTCAAAGTAAAGTAACAAAATGAACCAACTCGGTTCAAATAACCCAAATAAACCAAAAATACAAACGAAAACGGAAGAGGGTGAGATGGAAATGTCGAAAATAGCACGGCTCGAGGAGCAGCAAAATGGCGTGGCGTGGCGTGGCGTGGCGTATTAGTAGTAGTAGTAGTAGTAGTAGTAGTAGTAGTAGTAGTAGTAGTAGTAGTAGTAGTAGTAGTAGTAGTAGTAGTAGTAGTAGTAGTAGTAGTAGTAGTAGTAGTAGTAGTAGTAGTAGTAGTAGTAGTAGTAGTAGTAGTAGTAGTAGTAGTAGTAGTAGTATAGCCCCAGACAGTTCTCTCGAACAAGCCCGTGGCATGGCGACAGCCGATCGATCTCCCAGGAGCGATCCCAATATCCCCCACGTCCAGAGGCCGGACGAATCCGGGCAGCAGGGAAGAATGGGAATGATTTAGCCTCCGACTTGCGTTGGGGATGCGGGGGTGGGGGGGGGGGGGGTACAACCGTGGCATTGAAGAGCAAAAAGGAGAGCGATGCGCATCTTAAAGGGGCTCTGCCAGGTTTTGGAAAAAGGGGGCGGAGCTATGAATGCCTCGATGGGTGGAGGATTGACAAGAGAGTGGCAGGGAGTAGTCTGTATCGCAGGTTCGGTGTGCTTGGGATCGTGGTGATTCTGATGAGTAGACAGAGTTCTGAGGGTATTTGGAGAGCATCACAGAGTGTTTCTGGGTCACGCTCTGAGGAGAACTTTGGGGAATAGCATCGTAGCAGACTTTAATCGACTTTAGTTTATCTTTCAACTTCTACGAACAATAAGCAAAGAAGAAGAAAGAATAAAACTAGATGTTATTCATAGAATACTTACCCTGCGCAATCAACATGGTGTGAGCCAACTCTTCTGTTTTGAAGGTGTTTTTTTTCTTTGATCCAATATGGCTGCCAGACCACGTGAGCGATGACATCATAAAATTATATTCTCTCATATAATTGTACCGTAGATCACGCTCAATAAATTTCAAACTGATCAGACTAAGCGGTATCCCTGTCGAATCATGACGTCATGATGAAGGCAACAATGACGTCATCGTTAACCACACTCATTCCCCATGCAGAGTTCTTTACAATGAGCCACGTTTCAATTTTTTCCATGGAGCGGCTTCGGAGCAACGTTTTTCGGTTTTTGCATGATGGCGCCTGTACCACGTGTCCGATGAGGTCATAATAAAATATTCTACAGGAGGAGATGCTCCCATGGTGAAAGTTCTCTGTCAATCGGACTAACGTTTGCCGAGAAAATGAATTTTAACTAGAATAATGCGACTGTGTCGTCAATATGCCTCCGCATAGTCTCACAACGGGCCCTCGTTCACTGTCCTAAAAATAAACAAGTTTGATTTCAATCCCATCAGCTGTTTTCAAGTATCACATTTTCACCAGCCATGACAGGTTACACATCGATCGGTGAAGCGGTTTCAGAGAAGGCATTTAAATATATATATATAATATGGCTGCCCTACCACATGACATATGACCTTAAAAATGTACGCTCTGCATCTGTATGGGTAGGGGATCACATTTGTGAAGTTTGATGTTGATCGGATAAGGTTCGTTTTTATATCCAAGATGGATGCCAAACCATGTGACCTACGACATCATCATTTTCAAACTATATGCAACAGTGGTGTTGGATGACATCTTACTATAATTCACCAAATGTCCGTCTGTCCGTCCGTCCGCCCGTTCACAGGTACCGCAAAAACGGCTGAACCAATCCAACGATATTTTGGGTGGGTAATCCTAGGACCCCCTGGAGGAAAATATGCTATATTGTTTTTCCAATTTCAGCTTTGGCCTCCAGCATTTTCCGGTTTGGACTCCCGCATAACGTTATTTTCCCGGGTACTGCACAAACAGCTGCACTGATCGCTGCACAGCTGCACTGATTGGACTCGGTGACCTCGGACAAAGACCTTTTATAAGGACATGGGTTGAACCCCTGATTGAGAGAATGCCAACCCCCTCCCCACCATCACGGTCGTCTCTCCAACTCACAATCCCACGAGATATGCGGAAAGGACGACCCAAAACCAATTATCTTCTTTTTGATTCATATATAAACATCATTAAAAGTAAATAATGACCTCGGCCAAAGTTCAAACGACGTGGATTTAATCTATACATGAGAGAATTCCACATATATATTTGGGCGGTGTATAAGCTAACAGATTGCTGTCTCCATCGATCTTGCCAAGGCTGTAACACCTATAGGCTCAAAATCCTTTTAACTGTTGACTTGGTAGTTTTTACAATGAAGGAAACACGTATCGGGAGTACAAACTACATCGCGATTGTGAATGTGACAGCTCTGAGTATATGGCTGTCACAGTTATCTCCTGGCTGGAGATGAAATCAATGGGCTCTCCAATATTCGATGTGTTCATGGTTTGAATTACATAACGTAACGTTTGTGACGATGTTTTCATTGTGACGATGTTGTGACGATGTTTGTGTTCACGGTAGTGTTTGATGTGACGGTATGAACTAAATTTCGTAATGTTTTTCGTTTTAATTTTCGTAATCGTTCAATGAACGTTTAATGTTTAATGAACATTTAATGAGCGTAAGAATGAGCGTAATGATCATTAATTGAATGAATGAATGTAATGAATAATTCGATGCGAAGCGAAAGATGCCTCAGAGCTGTCACATTTACAATCGCTATGTAGTTTGTACTCCCGATACGTGTTTCCTTCATTGTAAAAACTACCAAGTCAACAGTTAAAAGGATTTTGAGCCGATATGTGTTACGGCCTTGGCAAGATCGATGGAAAAACAATATAGCCTATTTTACTCCAGGGGTCCCAGGATTACCCACCCAAAATATCGTTGCTATCGATTCAGCCGTTTTTGCGGTACCTGCGAACGGACGGATGGACGGACAGACAGACATTTGGTGAATTATGGTAGGATAAGGAATTTGATGTTTGGCATTTTTGGCTGGTATACCACTTCAACTATGATGTCATCATTATCATGCTTTTGTTCCCCATTGGAAGTACTTGACAATGTGTCAAATTTCAAATTTTGTCCATTCAGTGGGTTCCAATCAATATTTTAAAAATTATTTGCATTTAATCCAATATGGCTGCCATACCACGTGACCTATGGCATCACAATCATCATAAAAACATTCTGCATGGGTGTCACTCCTACCCTGAAAGTTTCGTTTCAATCGGACATGTGGTTCCTGAGTAGGACGGACGGACGGACAACCTGAAAACATAATGCCTCCGTCCACCTTCGGGGGCGGAGGCATAAAAATGCAGACACGTATGCAACCGAACGATCGCCTAACCAAGCTTTCGCTTCACAAGTGCATGGTAAGAATGGAGAAAACGTCATTTTGTTTTTGTTTAAATCCTTTATTAAAATTTTCACACAATCATTATACATTTAAAATATCATTAGCCTTTGTCCTTTGGTCATTTATCTTCAAATATGTTGGTCTTCCTTGTCCTTGAAGGGGCGAAATGTACACCTTCTTCAGAGTTAGCTGAGCGTCCTCATCCCCTGGATCTTGCGCTTCTTGAGTGAGTTAGATGAACACCCTCCTCCTCCTCACCGTCCTCTTGATTCCTTTTCTTCAGCAAAAAAGGCGTCTCCTTGATTGAGCCATTGTAGCCTTGAGCGACTTCTTGAGGCGGAGCGTCTCCTTGGGCTAGATGAGCGTCTCCTTGAGTGGGAGCCTCTCCTTGACGGAATTGACCATCTCCTTGAGTGAGATGACCGTCTCCTTGAGTGAGATGACCGTCTCCTTGAGTGAGATGAGCGTCGCCTTGAGTGAGATGACCGTCTCTTTGAGCTAGATTACCGTCTCCTTGGGCTAGATGAGCACCTCCATGAGCGGAAGCCTCTCCTTGATGGAATTGACCGTCTCCTTGAGTGAGATGACCGTCTCTTTGAGCGGGAGTGTCTCCTTGACGGAATTCACCATCTCCTTGAGTGAGATGACCGTCTCTTTGAGCTAGAGGACCGTCTCTTTGAGCAGTCCGAATCACAAAAACACAATCACAAAAACGATCCAAAACGCCAGCTTGCGATCCGCCATCTGTACCTGTATCAGGTTAGAGACTGCATGACCCATGGAGACGTGGATTCGTGTTTGCGTGAGGGGCATTTCACCACCTCTCGATGACGTCGCCGTCGATATGGCGTGCGTCATCACGCTCCTCATGACGTCCGACCTAAAAGAGCTTCAGAAGTTTTTCCAAGATGGCGCCCGTACCACGTGACCATTGACGTCATAAGTATCACAAAAAATACACAGATGGAGGTGCTCCTATGGTGAAAACGTCGTGTCAATTGGACTAACAGTTGCAGAGAAAATCAATTTAAAGAATGCAGCATTGTATCCATTATAATTCATTATAATAAGATTCGGCCTACTGTATAAAACAGTTCGACGTCGTTCATATTTGCGTGAATGCGTCATTTTGACGTGATGATGCCGATCCTCCCATAAAAGGTCATGTGATTCGTGTGGTAGGTCACTCATCGCTTGTCCGGTATTACTGTTTGTGGTTTTATTTCAACGCTGGGTGATTTATATTAGACCTTGAATCCTTGTCTCCTATCTTTGCTAACTTTGGGACAACAAGAGAATAACATTATATTTATAAATAAATGTATCTTATGTTTATTTGGGACCCTTCTGGAGTCTGGGACCCCTCTGGAGTCTGGGACCCCTCTGTTAGTCTGGGACCCCTCTGGACTCTGGGACCTCTCTGGAGTCTGGGACCTCTCTGGAGTATTGGACCTCTCTGGAGTTTGAGACCTCTCTTGAGTTTGGGCCCTGGACAAATGTCCCGTTGGTCCTCCCATAAATCCGGCCCTGGATACAACCACCACGAATAGGCGTCCCCAATAGTTGTGTGTCAACTGGTTGTTCTCTCCACACCTTTGGTAGATGTCGTGCAGACACCCAGGTCTATATCCTTTGTCTTTTGAAGTTTTTCTCTGTTGAGACTGACATATACTGTAACAAGAACGTTTTCCAATCGATGTTACATTCTCTCTTTCCAAAGATACTAACTATTCGATGTAATAAGATGAATCCAAGTCTCAACTTAGGAGATGACCAGTTTAATGAACAGCACAGCAAGCCACGTCACTCGGCCTCGTATCTCCCATCCGGCCTCCCAGCCCCCATGCTCCTCCGCATAGGCCACGCCCTCTGCTCACATATTCACATGACATCCCCCTTTCTCCAAAATAAAAAATAAAAAAATAGACAAGTTCATACAGAGCATCAAATGGGCTGGAAACATAAGGAGAGAGAGAAACAAAACAAAAAAGAAAATCACAGTATTACTGGGTGAATTGCAATGCAGTTCAAGATGGCTATCCACCCACAAATTTCCCTTAGCTAGACCACCAGGAATCAAATATCAAGCCTGACAAGCCGTCTGACCATGCGACCAGATCGAGTTTGGGATGCTGGTGGTGTGGTAGGCGCTTGGGTATGTGGAGATGATGGTGGCTCCTCGTCAGCACCCAGTTGTCCCTTGGCAATGGCACGGTCAACATCGGTATCATCGAGGGAATTGTGGAACATCTCGGGCTCCGGCCGCCATAGGCTGGGTCTGTTGAACGTGTCGGATGTGGTGGCAATTCCGCCTCAGGATGTTTCCTGTTTCCGTGACGACTTCGTATGACCTTGGCTCCGAGCGGGTGGTGGACACAATTGCTGGTTCCCAAGTGTGGGACCGCCCAGCCTCCTCGAGAATCCAAATTCGTTGGCCCGGTTGAAGTGGCCCAAGATCGGGGCCAGCCCGGCAGTCAAAGTATTCTTTTTGGGATGCTTGCCGACTTTCAAGTGCCTCTAGGGTTACGTCCCGATTCGGTGCTATGTTTGGCACCTTGGTAGGCAGGTTGGATATCATTTTCCTCTGATTCAGTACTCAGCAGGTGATGTGAGATGGCTGTCGATGGGTGTGGCCCTCAAAATGAGGAGGGCCATGTGTGGGTCAGCACCAGAGAGCTTTGTTTTGTGTAGAGTGTTCTTTATGGTTTGCACTTGGCGTTCTATGAAGCCGTTTGATTTCGGGTAGTGTGGGCTTGAAGTACGTAGGTTGAAGCTCCAGTCCTCAGGAATTTTTTGTTAAAGCGTGGCTGCTAAAATGGCCTGCTTTGTTGCTCATGAGAGTCTCTGGAATTCCCTGCTCTGAAAATACCAGCCGCAGAACACCAATTACATCGTTACTCATTGCCCCTGTTGGAAGTTTTCGAACAATGGGAAACCTGGAGTACACATCCGTGAGCAGGAGGTAGTCATGTCCATCCAGGAGGAATACGTCTGCAGCCAGTGTTTGCCATGGCCTGGTCGGGATCTCGTGTGGGATCATTGGTTCCTGGGACTGCCGACGCTGATGGGTCTGGCAGATGTGGCATGAGCCAATCCAGTTTTCAATGTCCTCATTCACCTTGGGCCAGAACACGCAATTGCATGCCCTGAGCTGGGTTTTGAGGATACCGAGGTGGCCCTCATGTAGCTTCCTGAGGGTTTCATGTTGTAAATTGGCAGGGATAAGGAGCCGGCCCCCCTTCCACATGACAACATCTTCAACACTCAGCTCATCGCGATAATTCCAGTATGGCCTCAGTTCACTGGGCAGATCCTGACGCCTTTCCGGCCATCCAGTCATGATGACTCTCCTGAGCGTGGTTAGGAGGGCATCCGCATCTGTGGCTTGCTGCACTTGTTGCGTCTTCTGATGGCTGAATTGGAGGTGCTCCACTTTCACGTCAAGCTGGATAGTTGGCGCTTGCGTTGGTGCCAACAAGCGAGACAGTCCATCGGCTAGGAGCATGTCTTTGCCAGCTTTGTACTTAATGCGTGTAAGGTTTGTACTTGATGCCGTAAATGTTTACCCCTGAAGCCGCAGTAGCATCCGTTGCAGTCGGGGGGGAGGGGGGAGCGCAGTGAGGTTTTTTCAAGCTGATCATTTCCAGGGGCTTGTGGTCACTCTCGACAACGAAGGGCCGACCGTATAGGTAAGCGTGGAAGCGTTCGCACCCAAACACGATGGCTAGCATCTCACGCTCCATGTTGGCATACCGTTGCTCCACCTCGGAAAGGCTCTTTGACGTGAAGGCGATGGGCTTGTTATCTTGCATTAGGCAAGCCCCAAGGCCTTTTGTGGAGGCATCGACCTGTAGTATTGTGGATTTGTGTGGGTCAAAGTAGGTTAGGCAGGTCTCCTGCCAGATGGCATCCTTGATCTTTTGGAAAGCCTGGCTGTGGCTGGCTGTCCATTCTAGTTGCTCTGATTTCACCAGTTCCCGAAGGGGGGCTGTTAGGTCAGACAGCTTTGGTATAAAGGGGCCCATGTACGTAATGATACCAAGTGCCTTGCGAAGTTCATAGAGGTTTTTCGGGTCTGGTAAGCTTTGGATTGCGTCCACTTTTCCTGGGTCTGGGTGGGCACCTTGTTGGTCAAAGATGAGACCAAAAAAATGAATCTGTGGCTTTTTGATGCTGCACTTGTCGCTGTTGAACTGCAGGCCGAATCTGGCAGCTGTTTTCAAGAGGTGGTGAAGGTTTCGATCATGTTCTTGCTCCGTTTTGCCATAAACAGCAACATCATCAGCAATGCCGATGACACCTGGGCATTGCTCAAGAAGTTGGTCCATCCTGGCTTGGAAGACGTCCTGGGACATCACCAATCCAAACGGCATTCGCTGGAAGCAGTAACGGCCATATGGCAAGTTGAAGGTCATGAGCAACTGGAAGGGAGGATCGAGCTTGATTGACCAGTACCCATTTTTGGCATCCAGCTTGGTTAAAACCATTGAGCCTGCAAACTTGTGCGTCAGCTCTTCAAGCGTGGGAGTACGGTGGTGGCACCTCTTGATGGCACAGTTCAAGTCCTTCGGGTCCAGGCAGAGCCTAAGTTTGCCGTTTGCTTTCCGCACGTAGGTGAGGCTACTGACCCACTGGGTCCCTGGCCCCCTGGTCTGCATCGACCCACTGGGTATTCCTTTTCTTGCAGGGGACGACAAGGGTGCCAAATTGCCGAATTTGTGAGCCATTGTAGGCCATTTGTCTGGGGTTTCTCCTGAATACGACCAGGTAGCGGCAGCCCAGTGGAGTCGACATTTTGGGGATACATTTGTCTGTATATCCGAAGGGGCAAGGTATTGCCCTCTGCCCCAGTATCGACCTTGACTCTCAGGGAGTGAACACCAGCTCGGTCAGGTAGTGAAATGGCCAAGTCCGTGAAAATCTCTCACCGGGAATCCATGGTCTGGCTGTGGATTTTGATGGTGGTGAAGCTCAACGTGTCGCAGTCCCCGTCGGGGTCTTCATCTCTCCCCAGGGTGTGGATGGGCTTTCGGGCGAAGGATTTGTGCCCTCTCGTGTCTGGGCGGGTTGTCTGCCGGCCTTGTTCTTGCCTCGCTCTTGAGAGACAGATGGCCTTCCAGTGGTTTTGCTTTCCACATGCCTCACAGGTTGAGCCCCATGCTGGGCATCGGTGTTGGGGCTGGGGTGGATGCTGTCTTCCACAGAAACGGCACTCTTTTGGGTGGTACCCAATTGTGTGGACAAAATTGCTTGCCTGTTGGGTCTGGGTAAACTGCTGCATGTGAGTGACAGAGGCCTCATGTGCCCGACTTATTTCCAGGGCTTGGTCCAGCGTGAGAGAGTCATCTTTCGCTAGGAGCTCTTTCTGTAGCTCCTGATACAGTGTCCCCGCAATGAGCTGTTCTATTATGCGCTCGTCCGCCTCGGGGGTCTTGAACTTGCATTTGGTCGCTTGGTGGTGGCATCTGGAGATGAAATTGTCCATAGTTTCATCTTCGTCCTGCTTAAATCGTTGTAAACAGAAACGAGCCACACGGTAATTGGCCTGGCGTTTCAGCTCAGCTTAAAAACGCTGCCAAACAATCGCTGGCGTCACGGTGTTAGGCCATGTGCCTTCGGCGTTCTCAAGGCCCCACGAACTGTAGCGTCGCAGGCCTTCCTCACCTGATAGCAGGAGAATGTGGTCGACTTGTTTGTCACCTGCTACATCCTTCACAGAAAAGTACAGCTGGGTACGCTTTCTGAATAGCTCGAAGGCTTCACCGAGGTTGGCGCTGGTCCAATCCATGCGTGGCATCATGGGTGCGTCCGCCATTGTGAGCTTGGCTACGAACCCCTAGATGTGGTTCCAATCGGGTGCATAGGTTTGCCTTTCGCTGCCACCATGTAATAACAAGAACGTTTTCCAATCGACGTTACATTCTCTCTTTCCAAAGATACTAACTATTCTATGTAATAAGATGAATCCAAGTCTCAACTTAGGAGATGACCAGTTTTAATGAACAGCACAGCAAGCCACGTCACTCGGCCTCGTATCTCCCATCCGGCCTCCCAGCCCTCGCGCTCCTCCGCATAGGCCACGCCCTCCGCTCACATATTCATATGACATTCTAAGCCCTGGCCATGGATCATAGTGCAGGGGTGGATCCAGGGGGGGGTGCAGGGGGTGCGCACCCCCCCCCCCCCCACTTCGATCCAGGATGAGGGTGCAGGCGGTGCGAATCTGCTGAACTGTTGGACCACGGAAGAACATAAGGAACTGCAGAAACTTCCAAGAACGCACGAAATGCCGTTTCTGACGATCAATTTTTTAAAATTTCCTGGGGGAGGACCCCCAGACCCTCCCCCCCCCCTTTATCCCCCCTCCCCCCCAGCGCTATAGTTTCATGCACCCCCTGTCTTGAAATTCCTGCATCCACATCCACCCCTGATCGGGCTATACATTTGACAATTACGGATGACAATGTCTGAAGCGTTTGAGACTATGTAGAACAGTAATGCCGTACTGCATAGTTATCTTGAAAATCAGCCATCCCATCGAGGCCAACGTTGTTGTTTGTTTTATTGAATGTGAAAGTTCCAGAAATGACGAGAAAGTTCCAGGCATACTGAGGGTTGCAGACCATCAGATTTCTGTACCTCGAGCAGTTTTAACCTGCGGGATGGGAGGGGCCGAGGGGGACCCGTTGCCCGGCAACACTGGGTACCTTTGCTGGTGTAGAATAACATGACAAAGAAAAAAGCAAGTTTTAATCGGATTATTGCATTTTCACAATGAATAACGTGCTCAGGAACATTGAATAAAGGACGCACGACTCTATGCCCTTCTCGTTTTCCGTTTGAGGCTTTTCGTTGGTGGAGGGTCGTGGGTGGGGGGGGGGGTAGGGGGGGTTGGTATACCAACGACTGTACATTTCGAACATGACCGAAGGTGCGGTTCACAGACCGCCATTTGCCTGGTTTTCTCAGAGCACAGCACACTCAAACCGAGACAGTGCAGTGAAATGGCCGGATGGCGACGTTCTGTTTGGTTTTTACCCACCGGGAAAACTCGTTCAAGCACTTTGCCTTTTTGAAACAAATGGCAAACACATGCGGGATCCATTGACCCGACAAAAATGGCACAAGGGATAAAATTGCTGCCCTTTGGTCAATCAATCCGGAGCGATATAAGATGCGACGCTGCCAAGCGCAACTATATACATATATATATATATATATAAACATATGCCCGACATATATGTATATATATATTTATATTTATATGTATATATATATTTATATTTATATGTATATATATATTTATATGTATATATATATATATGTATATATATATATATATATATATATATATATATATATATATATATATATATATATACATATATATATATATATATATATATATATATATATATA
The DNA here is from genome assembly GCF_964187855.1 of Myxine glutinosa. NCBI lineage: Eukaryota > Metazoa > Chordata > Myxini > Myxiniformes > Myxinidae > Myxine > Myxine glutinosa. Next base: position 90,916,851 of record NC_136268.1, read on the forward strand.
TATATATATATATATATGTATATATATATATAGATATATAGATACATATATGTTTATATACATATAAATATAAATATATATATACATATATGTTTATATACATATGAATATAAATATATATATATATATATATATATATATATATATATATATATATATATACATAATATATATAAATATATATACTATATAAATAAATAAATATATATATATATATATATATATATATATGTATGTATGTATGTATATATATATATATATATATATATATATATATATATATATATGTATATATATATATATGTATATATATATATATATATATATATATATATATATATATATATATTGTATATATATATATATATATATATATTATATATATATATATATAGTATATATATATATATATATATATATATACTGTATACGTATACATATATGCCTATATGGAGTGACGCGTATTATATGAATACTTAATGTCGGGCATATGTTCGCAAAACCTGCTCTAATGCAGAATACGTGATGGTACTTTCCGGATGGCGCGCACAACCCTCGCGGAAACCTGTGATTTCGCAAATTAGTGACGTCATTAACGGGCTGTCACGATGGTCTGGAGGTCCGCACACTCGCCTCTAAGCTATCTATCTTAGGTTCGAATCCCGACGCAGCTATAATCTGTCATCCCAGTATAATAACACTAACAGGCAGGCTGATTCATTAATGTGCGTCGCTCGGATGGACGTTAAACTGGGTGTCCCGTCTGCTGGATTTAATTGGTGGATGTGAAAGAACCCACGGTGTCCTTCGTGAAGAGTAGGCGAGTTATCACCGGCTCCCCGAAACAAATTGTCAATAATAGCTATAACGACGTAATCGAACGTCAAGCCTGGCAGCTGGTTCGTGAAAGACCTGAGCCAACAACTTCCCCCTGCCAACCTCACAAGAACGTGAGAATAATTGTGCCCAGTAAAGAAGAAGAAGAACTCACGTCAATTGACGTACCTCAGTCTGGGCAAGGTTCCATTCGCAAAGACACGGCTATAGTGTGAGCCATCGTGGTCAGACGATTAATTCTATACAGACCTGAAACTGACATTTGGGAATTTTATTTTCCCAATCGTTGATCGCCGCACGACCACCACTGACTGACTGAAGATTGTTGTTGCCGTAGCACGCACGGCCGCGCGCCGCGTCCATGTCCAACGTGTCGCGCAGCGTCGTCCGTGTTTTTTCCTCTCATCATGCCGGCTTGTTTAAACAAAGGCCGATCTCGTCAGTCCTCCGGTCTCCTCACTCACCACGTTAACCGCAGAGAGAGGGCGCCTCGTGCCGGTGACCGACGTGCCTGATGGATGCCTCCTCCTCTCACGTCGGCTTCATTCCCTCAGGAAAAACGTGCTCCTTGCATTTCCTCTGGCCCACGGGAATGCTGCTGATAAAAAGTAATAATATAAAATGCGATAACAACTCAGGCTCGTCTAATAGCCGGAGCAGCCGTCACGCGATGCGGTAAAACTGACGACGTTGTGCGCCAAGATGCCGCTAAGAGGCGCTGTGTTTGGGATTCCTACTGAGACCGATGCTCGACCTCAACCTGCCACTGTTTTCTTCATTTCTCATGCTCAAAGATATCCATCATATGATCTCGAAACACCTCAAACAAACACGCTCAGTCATTTCATACTTCTATGTTCTGCATACAATATGTTGTTGTTCGACTTGTCGCTTCGTTCCAGGTGTCCGGTTCGAATCCAGCAGGTCGTGTCTAAGCGACCTCAACAGTCGGCCGTTTGTAAGATTTCATCACCAGATCACGTGTCTGAAATCACGTGACTGGATCTTAATCTCAACCGAGCAACCTAAACCACGTGACGTGGTCTTGTAAGCGGTGTGGAGCACAACCAACGAATCCCTTAATGAGTCTGTAAACCTCCAAATGAAGCAGCCATCACAGTCAGAATTCACCCCCACCCTGAGACAAGGTATATTTAATAAACAGCAATGATGGTATGGGGGAAGGAATATACAAGAAGTAACAAAGAGCAATCAGAGATTGCAGACCTTGGCCAGGACGTGTTTTCAGTGGTTTTTAAGGCTGTTGTGTTTAAACAAGTATGGTGGCCGAACCACGTGACCGATGACGTCAGCATCTTTTTTTTCTCAACCAATTTATCTCTAGATGCTGCTCAAGAAATTTCATCTTGATCGGATGAAGTTTTGTACTTGTCGAATTGTGACGTCATAATGGAGGAACCTATTATATCATCATTAACGTATTGTTACGTTTGTGGGGGGTAGGGATACCATAGTCCAGGTAGAGTGTATAGATTAGTGTGCTCCGATTGTTGTGAAGAAGAAGGAACCTCGATGTATTATAAGTAGGGAATTTGTGGAGACTGGATGTCGAGTAAGCTTGTATCTTCGTCCCCATCAGAGGGGAGGGGCTTGTTAATTAGCAAGGGATTATGGGTAATTAATCCCCTGTTTGTAATTGCCTCTGTAATCTTTCCCTATATTCCTTATGACACCGAACTACAGACACCTAGTAAGAAATCGCCCATTAAACACAATAATTCAAAACCAACCGGAAACCAGGCATGAAGCACTGCCGTGGATAACACTGACTTGGTGATCGCAGAGGACAGGCAGGTTCATGAGGCCACACCTAGAAGAGCAATGATTGGTCAGGGATTTGATGGGCACAGAGACTGGTAAGATGGGACTGTGGAATTGGTGAAGCAGGCACGGATGACGTCAGAGCCGCGCGTACAAAATAGTTGAGGCGGTGGACATTTTCCCCTCTTGCTTCTTCTGATTCTGGATCCCATCGCGAACGGTCGCCATTGCTCTTGCGCAAGAAAGCTTCATCGTGAACGGTCATGTTCCGACATCTTGCTAGTGATCGTGAGGAGGCAGAACTGCGGGCCGGGAACTGCGGTTTCCCGTGCAGAGATCGTGAGGACAAGTGCAGCTGGAAGAGTGATCTGCACGTCAAGTCTGTTCGCTTCGCAGAAGGAGCCAGGAGTGAGCGGGCCATGAGTGAGGCCAAGTACACGCCAACGAACGTGTGTTTCCCGCCAACGCCTGAGACGATCTTTGACGATTCCTGATGAGATACACCAGCCGATTTGAGCTAAGTGCCCACTAAATAACACATATTTATCTTCAGTTATTTTATCCTTTGTCTGTATTCGGGTCTGTGTGGGGGTGCTCCAATTCAGGAATATAGTTACATTTATCGTGCATTTTTTTTTGTTGCCAGCATTTTCTTCAATAACTCCGGTATTTTTGTACATCTTACTTTCGTGTTGTTTGAGTTAATTTATCTCGGTGTGAAGACTGCCGGTGGGATCCTTGAAGGTAAGCGCTCTTCGGTCTCTTCCTCCCCACGCATATAACGAATACCGTCATATTGAATTGAACGCCTCGGAGTGTAAAGCTTGTTCGGCAATCCGTTTCCTTGGAGGATTTTAATCACCAGGAATGTGACAATATGTTATTCCACATGGAGAGTTCTTTACAATGAGCCATGTCTCAATGTTTTCTATGCAGCGCTTTTGGAGATATAGAGGTACAATTTTTTTTCTGTTTTTCCAAGATGGCGCCCATACCACGTGACCGATGACGTCATACTTATTAAAAAGTCTACAGGAGGAAGTGCACCTATGGTGAAAATTTCTTGTCAATCAGACCAATGGTTGCAGAGAAATCATATTTACTAGCCGAAACCCGTGGAACATCCACGGAAGGGAGGATGTGGTGTATGGATAGAGTGTACCATTATGGATGGCATAGGGGATTTGCTTGTCTGAGTAAGAGTTAGGAAGAAAGATGAGAATGAAGAGTGCGTATATGAACAACGTATTTATTACAATCTACTTAAATGACAACGCTACGATATACTTTTGAAAAATGAATGGATTCGTAATAGGAATCGGCATAGCACCACTCTGGGATTGTCCACTCAGTGGACGGCTTGCTGTCGCCTTCGACTGTCCAATCAGCGGACGGCTTGCTTCGCCTTCACCCAGCAGACGCCAATAAGATGGCGTCGTAAGATGCGTCGTATCGGCAGTTAATCGGATGATTTTGGGCCCCAACGCCGGCTAATTGAGATTTTTCGAGTAAGTCTGTACGTGATAAACAAAGAGCGCGGTTCGTAGATCGTAAATCAATTAGTGCCGTGGGCATCGGGTCACTGGGTGCGGCGTAAAAGGGATAACAAAGTCGAGTCCTTACGGTATTATTATATAGATTCTGTGCCGACAAACAAACAAACGGACTCAAATGCAATACCCTCTCCTCATGCAAGGGAAATGATATCAAACCCCTTACTCCACTACCGATGATACGTGTCCATGGTGTCAACGAACGAACAGGATGCCTTGCTTATCTATTCTCTTAACTGGGCCCACATTCGTACCACGTGAGAGAGACAGAGTTCAGGACAGACTAATTGTTCCACAAACCAGCAAAGTCTGGCGGACAGTTTGGCTTCCTTGAACCCCAAACGACGTGGGGCTGCTGGAGAGGAAAACAGAGGAGGTGTGACTCTGCCTGGGTAGGTGCAGCTAGACTGGGCAGGATGTGGCTTCCGCTCCAGAGCTTTCAACTGCGTGTTACCCAGATTCTCTTTCTCAGATCCGCCTTTTATAAGGTCTCCCACACATGTCACTGGTGATGCTTCATGCCCTTCCCCTCTTACTCACCATTGGCTGACATTCAGCACAGTGGGCAGAGTGACCTCTCCGTGACCTGTCACCCTGGGCTCCGAACCATCACGGCCCCATCACAATGGCTGTGGTTCATTTTGCCGCCGAAACTTGTGGTTAGGGCCTAACAAAATGCTGAAAAGAACATAAAAAGACTGATTGCAGAGGGCAGATCAGTGAAAATGGAGTCGAAAGGGTTGATAATTGTAGATACACACAAAAGGGAAGGTTGATGATTATATACACGTTTTTGGTTTGTTGAATTAATCTTCCACGACAGCGATCCAAATATTTTGTGGATGGCAAAATACGGGAAGCACCAACATATAGTGACAACGTGTGAAAACTGGATCAAGCAGGTACACTCCACTCCAACTCATTACAAAGTTTGATTTTGAGCCTTATTTATTGTCATCGAGGCCTTTCTGGGTTTGCAGTCATTACATCGTTGAGATGACATCATCACGGCATTGGTCCAAGTTCGGAGCACTTCAATAATTCCATTTGCATCTCCTTGGGTTCGACTCCCAGGTTAAGGCAGAACTTTTTCACATATATATAAAAATATATATATATGTATGTATATACTGTTACGTTCTCCTCCCCAAATCCCGGTCACAGTGTACCTCCGAGCCCCGAGAGGAGTCACAGCAGAAAGATGTGTTCTTCTGTATGTCAAAGATCAATGGTGAAACCACACCAATTGTTACCAAAAAACAAGTATTGTATTAAGATTACACAAGAATAACAGTACAAAAAATAATAGTAATCAATTGTACAACCAATATATATTTCCTATGATGGTACCATCAGTTTCGTACAATGTAACTCACTGTGCTCCAAGTGAGCGAAAAAAGAACATTCCCAATGTCTCTATCCCGGCATCAAGCCAAAGTCGATCCACACTCCGTGATCGTCAGAATGATGTCGTATCGAGACCAGAATCCCGTTGGGTTGACAGTCACACTGCCAAAGATGGGCGAAAGTGTCCTCAAGAGGCGACTGGGAAAACACAGCTTCGGGTATGGTTCAACGGCTCCCAATCAACGAACCGCAAATTAACCTTCGGGAATGGACGTTCAACGGCTCACAGACGGCGAACCGCAAATTCCCACCTCGAAATCCACGTTACACACACACCAGATTAACATCTGGATGGTTGTGAAAATGGTTGAAGCGAGGTGAAGAGCCTGGAGCGATCCGAAATCGGCTTGAGGCAAAATGGCCAACGGCCCGTACTCGAGACATAATGGCACTCAAATGATTCTCTTCGGAATCAACCGCAAAACCTGACACGCAGGTTTATCTGTCACAGCGATAACAACTCTGTCGCAGGCATCCCTTTCCCAGGAAACCCCAAAGTTCGCTAGTGACCCCGTTCGCTAGCATTTGCTCAAAACCTCAACGCAGCTCGGTTTCTTGTCCACCTCACTTGCTCCGCCTCTTTCTCCTCTCCTACCTCTTCGTCCTCGTCCAGTTCCGGTTTCTTTTCAAACATTAACTTTTTTTACCTTTTGAAAATAGTAATCTCTATTTCACTTAAACGACAACAATAATAGTACATGCAACCAAAAATGTTTACAGTGGATGAGAACCACAACAACGGAAGTGACGAATCCGTAACAATATATATATATATATATATATATATATATATATATATATATATATATATATATATATATATATATATATATATATATATATATATATATATAAAATAAAACAGGAGTTAGGCACGCGTCACGTTATGTTGAGACAGACAATGTCCACCCTCCCCAGTGGATGTGTCTAAAAAAACGTCAACCCTTTGCACCTTTATTTAATGCTCTCCCCTCTGGAATCCATCTTGTATGTGCTGTTAAAGCATCTGTCAGGCGCTTAGGCACTAGTTTTTGCGGAGAAGTTGGCTCAATAGCGTAGTGTCGCTGCACACCTGGACCGGTTGCTAATTCATATTTTAACAGGTGGCTGATTGATATTTTAACAGATTCCTGATTGATGAAATTTTCTGATTCGGATTCCCCGCCATCTGGCATGTGTCCGAGATATTACGACACAAAGCAGCCAAAATAAATGTGTCAAATTTTGTCATATTTTGTTCACCCCTAGGTGACTTTCCAACAGCATCTCTTGTGTCAAACTCAAGATATCATACGATGCAGTTGCTAAACCACAATTTGATAATGTATCTTCCATTCATGTCAGCTGGTACATCAGGTAATCTCCATTTCCTCATTAAGACACCATGTATAATGCTAGAACAGCATTCGGTAGTGCGCATACTTCCGCCAGGCTGAACAGTTTATGTTTTGTTTCCCACTGATAGGCCGGATCTGATTTCGGACCTGAACCAACATCTAATCGGCTTGTTGTTGTCACCTGACCAACACGTCCACCAAGTGTATTCATACCTCGTCCATAACTTTTTTTAATGTCATGTTTATATTACTTTTTGCCTGATCTATCAATGCTGAGAATCACTTAAACATTAAATAATTATTGTATCCGAATCCATATTCAGATCTTCACAAATGTCGAATCGATTCTTCCGTGACACACACACACACACACACACACACACACACACACACACACACACACACACACACACACACACACACACACACACACACACACACACACACACACAACCGGTCCACCAAGTTTCGTCGAAATCCATCCATAACTCTGAGATATCGTGTTATGTATCGGTTTTAGCCACATCTCTCAATGGTGAAGAATCACTTGAAAATTTAATAATTCTCGTAACCGAATCCAAATTCAGATCTTCACCAAAATCTAATCATTTCTTCCTTCTCGCATACACTACCACTCTGCCAAATTTCGTCCAAATCCGTCCACAAATGTTTGAGATATCTTGTTCACAAACAGACAAAGCCACAAACAGATAGGGGTGAAAATATAACCTCCATCCACCTTCGCTGGTGGAGGCAATAAAAGGAGCTCGGTCTCGGTGTTCGTCCGTCCGTCCGTACATCCATCCATCCCTGAAGCCGGGTGACTATGTGTCGATTACTTACATACTATTGGAATGTACCTTTCGGCCCTTTAGACTGCTGAAATAATATTTCTGTTGCACACCAATCCTATAAGAAAACATTCGTTATGACAAGAAATGCAGTCACATTAACTCAAGTTTTATTACCGTATAACACATCCACAGCAGATAACACACCACAAAACAAGTATATACGTTACATGTGACCATCATCTCATCAACTAAATAATTAATTTTAAAAAGCACCACAAATAAGTGTCCATTGCCCAACGAAAGTTAATAGTCAGTTCTCGGGTTGAAGGGAAATAGTCAGTTCTCGGAAAGATGAAAAGAGATCATTAATCTGGAGACAGTGTGAGTGCGCCATAACAGACCAGCTTAAACTGTAGAACGCTTGCCATTGATCTGGGGTCATCTTGATTCTTTATATGGGATTGTTTTGCTCTGACAGAGGGCTCGATATTGGAAATGTCAGCCACACGTCGTTTCCCATGGAACTCAACAAACCCTTGTCGGCTTTCCGGTGATAAAATCCATTGTTTAACTTGTCCACCGATGGGGGGTACCACGAGCCTTCACGAAGACTTTCATAATTAATTGTATTGTTTTGTTCATTTTTCTTATATGCCGATCATATAAATGCAGTGTTCCTGGAAGAGCACTGCAAAATCAAACTCCCTTTGGCAGTATTACATATATATATATATAATAAAATAATATATATATATAAAAAATAATTTGGCATGTCTGTCTGTGTGTGTATGTTTGACTTGTATGCACTCCTAAATCGCTGGATGGAATGAGATGAAATTTGGTGGTTGTACTTGTAGTGTGCCTTGGAAGGTTTTGGCCATTAAATATTTTTTGTATTGGTGGGGATTCTGGAGAGGGGGGAGGGGCAACACAAATTATATATGTAAATGTGTACCGTATAGCGCCACTTGGTGGTGGTGGTGGTGGGAAGGGGTATTACAAGTCATATTTTAATATGCCAGTTCTGGGGGAATTAACCTGTCCAAAAGGATTGGTTCTTTGCTAGTATGTATAAAATAATCTACTTACTGTTGTTAAAGCCTTCTTATCATTCGTTATCTGTAGTAAAGGCCTGTGAAGAAGCAACTACACAGTGCGGTGTAAGCAATATTGAATCGTAACTCAGAAATGCTCACATAACAAGTGGTCATAGAAGATTAATTTTTTCATTCAGGAATATTTACCTGTGGTTTGTATATGTGCTAGTACGGGTACATCAATCAACAATAGTCTTGTTCAATTCTATAGCTTATTCAGTTAAAAAAATACTCACTATTGTTAAAAAAAAAACATTTAAAAACCAATGGTTAAGACACTTAAGCAAGCTCACCCAAAGTGTATGGCTGTGTTACAATGATAGCAATTCAAATTATAAAACTTTTGGTGCAGCATATAGCGCACTGTACTTGCATGCTTGGCAAATACAATCTTTACCTGGATGGTATTTGGAGTATTTGGAGGAGGATCCTCCGAGTAGATACCATGGAGCAATCTTGTGACACATTCTATACGCAAGTTATGTCGCTGATGCGTGCACATTAAGGCTGGATGTGCAATGGGTTTTTTAAAATCAAACTGAAGGTTGACAACGGTATGTCAACCTCCATGGTAAGGAAGGTATTGCATACATCTTGGGCATTAGCACTTCATCAGGAAGAGAAGATTTGTCCTATAAGTCTCAAGCGTCCTCTCTTGCTCCGACGAAGGGCCAATGGCCACAATGTCAGCATTACCTGTGCTTCCCAAAACAGTTGGGTTTTATCAACCTTGACAAATGTGCGCTATTGTTCGAATTGTACACCGACTCACACCTACCTACACCAGCTGTATGTACACTTGTGCATCTCTGGTTCAGACACATACCTACACTCGAGATATCTGTTCCACATAATTAGAACACTGCTAGATGCAAGTCTTTTCTGACAGTCAACAATGACCCTAATGATCATATCCTCTGAGGAACTCCAAAAATAAGAAGTTTTATTTCTAAAAGTAATATTATTTGCACGTTTCCTAATAGGTATTTTTTCCCCTAAACAGATCCGTAAGTTCTAAACCACAAGCCACAGTTATCATGTTTGATGAGGCACAGACTCGATGATTCTCCGCATCAGGTCCGTGCTGATTCGGTTGCATATAGATCGCGTCGGGCAGGCAGTCTTTGGCGGATGCAGCGACAAATCCTGCCTCGCAGCTTGCTCATGCGCAGGGCGTAGATGGCCGGGTTCACCGCCGAGTTGACGCACACGAGCAGAGTGCCCACCATGCGCATGGATGACAACCGTGAGCTGTTTGTGAAGGAGCTGTGAAAGGACTGTATGAGCGATGGTGTGAGGCACACGAGAAAGAATACCACAACAATTGTCAACGTGATGGTTGCTTTCCGATACGTTCTGCTCCGGTGCATAGCGCTTTGCTTTTGCATCTGTTTGACCATCACCAACTGGCCATTACTGCACCTTCCCGCGTCACCATTGCGTGCGTCACTCTTCTTGTTTCCCGAGGTATCCTCGGTTTTCAGGTGATTTATGCTCGGTGCGCCAGCGTCGACCACAAGACTGGGTGCCGTCTTATCCGTGTCGACGGAGGACATCTCGAAAGTCGAGGACGTCGAATGCTCTGCATCTTGCTCAACATGGCGCCGGCTCGCGTTCCTACGCCAGCATGACTGAGCATGATTGGCTGCATTCTGTTGCTGGTGCTGACAATGCCGCTGCTGATAGTTGCCTGGCTGCCAGGTTGAACTCGTCGTTGTCGTGGTGGTGCGCCTAGAGACCGTGCTCAAGAGAGCAAAGCAAAACGCTGTGGCAAGAAGGAAAAGTGGCGTGTATCCAATGGTAATGGCTCGGAAGTAGTTCTGAGTGTTAGTCGGGAATACCGTTGATATCTCGCATATGGTTTGTCCTTCGGACCCACGAGACCACAGAATGAATGGTATCACACCGAGGGCGGCCGAGTACAGCCATACTAGCAGAATGGATGCCTTGGCACGCTGTGCATTCATTATCTGCCGGTGTCGGTGGGGAAGCCGGACAGCGATGTACTGGTCGATGCTGATGACGAACGTCTGACCGAGAGACACCACCACGAGAACATTGATGAGGCAGAGCGATAGAGGGCAGTGCCAGAACTGACGGAGCTCGCGCACGTATACAGACGCCAGAGTTAAGATGAACGCAAGTCCCACAAGAAGGTCGGATATGCTCAGGTTGATGACAAAGTAATAGTAAATGTTTCGTTGGCGAATCTCGGTGGTGGCGAAGAGGTAGATGACAGCTGCATTCCCTATGAGAGCAAATGCAGCAAAAACGTGTATGAAGAGAACAAAGACGATCACTTTGTTGGACAATTCCTCTGCAGCCGTGCCATTGAAGCTCGCTGTAAGGATTGAGATGCTGTTGTTGTAGCTGGTATTCAGAACCCACCCGGCTTCAAGAGGTGGAGACATCTTCTTTCGAATGCTGGAGCTTATTCCACTTGGCCGGTCACAGATTTCTATATAAAGGCAAAAATAGGATCCGTCATTGTTCACTGTTGTCCATTCTTTAACTGTTTAACTCACAGTCAATTTTTAAGGGGAATAATGAGACAGCTTATATATCTTTCTGTGTGACATATTGAACTCTCTAACTACAGAGATATAGAACACCTTACCCCATGCAGTTATGAGAAAAAAAAGATATTGGCAGGGTCTCCGAGCAGCAAATTTGATTAGTCGAGATTTTTTTAAAAATTTTTTTGTATACTGAATCGAGGCTCGTGAAAGAGCTAACATTTACTTCACAAACAAATCAACCAGACAAACAAAATATATAAAAAGAGGGAGCGGAAAACAAGATGGGGAGAGAAGGGGAAGCACACAAACACAACATTTGAGAGCAGGGAGATGTGTGGAAGGGAGAGGGCTTGGGGGGAGGAGGCGTGGGAAGGTGGGGGGGGGGGGGGGGGGGGTGGAGGGAGAAGTATAAAACACAAGGACACCAAGGACTTCCAGGACAGAAGTTGGTATTTCAAAAAAGTGGAATTGGGGTGAAATTAGCGGGGGTAGAAAAGATCAAGGTTTTGGATGGGGGAAGATAAGAGATGGTGGTGAACAGCTGTTTTAAAGACCTGGAGGGTGGAGTGGGATTGAAGAGAGTGAGGGAGTTTGTTCCAGAGGCGGGAGAAAAGAGGCATGAAGGAGTGAAGGTGAGCAGAGAGTCTTGATTTTGGCAGTTTGACCATAAGAGGGTTGCAGGCAGATCTTGTGCGACCTGTAGGAATATTTGCAGGACAGAGCCCAGAGAGAGCTGGGGGGGCAAGGCCAGAGAGGAGTCAGTAGAAGATGGAAAGACCACCAACCTGCCTGCGGTGAGTGAGTGAGAGGCCCTTGGAGTTAGCTTCATCGCGGGAGATTCCAATGATTCTGAGTGCTTTGGTTTCAACAGCGTGAAGACGAGCTAGGTGTGAGGCAGGAGCACCAGCCCAGAGGGGAGAACAGTATTCCATTGAGCTGCGGATGAAAGCCTTGTATGTGGTGAGGACCTCAGGTGTGCCAAGGAAGAACTTCGCACTACGGAGGATGCCCAGTCGGCGACTGGCTTTGGAGGCCAGATTTGAAATGTGGTTTTCCCAGGAAAGATCATGGCAGATAGTGAGACCCAAAAGCTTGAGTGACAGAACTTCTTGGAGAGGATTATTCAGAAAGTGGATGGGAGGGTTGTCCAGTCGGTCTTTTCGGAGAGACATCGTAAGAGTGTGAGATTTGTCAGCATTGAAAGACATGTTCCACTTGTTTGCCCAGTCTGTGATTTTGTCCAGGTCTGCAGAGAGTGAGGAGGCAGCAGACTGCCGATCTGAGGGATGAAGAATGGATGATGATGTAAATGTAAAATTGATGATGTTGATGTAAAATGTAAAAATGTAAAGATAATGTAAAATGCTGTAATATTTTGTCCAAGTACCGCTAAACTAAAGGTTTGCGTGAAAGTGCCAAAAAAGGCTATTTGGGTTCTACATTGTTAAAGTTTATAATTAAATTGAAATAAAGTAAATATGTTAAAGATGTGGAATTTCTTTTTCGGAAATTTACCGCCATTGATGCAGCGTCTTTTACACCAGCTTATTTAACAAGTTACATTAGTTGTTCGTTCCTGTTGTTTGTGTCCTTTTTCCATCGCTAAAAAAAAAGTTTTCCTGTTTGGAATCTTACTATAATTCACCAAATGACCATCTGTCTGTTCGAAGGTACCGCAAAAACGGCTGAACCGATCGCAACGATGTTTTGGGTGGATATTCCTGGGACCCCTTGGAGTAAAATGGGCTATATTGTTTTTCCAATTTTTTTCCCAATTTTACAGTTTTTCCAAACACGATGGAATAATATTTACCGATATGAACAGTGATGTAGCTTTTATTGAAATTCTACAAATACTGTTTAGATTTTGATGAGAATTACGAACCTGCCCCGAATGCGGAAGTGGACAGATTACACAATGCGCGGGATTGATAATATCCCAATACAACCGTCATTCAATCGTAATGTTAAATCGTTAAACGTTAATCATGTTAATCGTTTTGTTAAAGTATCAATGGATGATTGCAATTGAGTGAATACAAGTATGATTTTGAATTCGTAATTGTATTCACCCACCCGTACGGAACTTCACATCAGGATTTAAATATTTGTTTTTGTTTATGTCACGAATGTTGTTAAAAGTTTATTATATTAATGTATATTTGTGATTGGAGTTATGCTGTTTGGAATGAAAAAAGAGATATCAAGTTCAAGTGAATGACAAAATGCAGTGACGGTTTTACGTTTTAAACGTGATATTCGCGGATCGCCATATGCAGATTCGCCATTGACTGGGAATTGGAACACACGTACCTGTTTGTTTGCGAACGGGTACGTTTTTCATGGACGTCCTTCACGAACTTGCTGTCCATGTCTGACGTGCGACTGAAGGTGCTACAGGAATGTAGAATTTATTGGTTTCATGCTTTAGCATTCGCCGTGTCTGCATTGTCTGTTTGCTTATGGCCCCCCACCCGTGCGTAGCACGGGTACATCACTAGTTCTTTTCAATTTTGTTTGCCTGCCAGACAAGCCAACAGCAAAAAAAAAAATCTCACTCTTCTGTGCATGGGCAGAGCCAAAGTACAAGTACCGCTAAACCACAGGTTCATTTTTCAAGTCATGTTCAAAACATAACGTTAAATTAAAATTAATTTTTTCCCCGATCATAAACTGACGTTTTGAGACAAACAGATAAAGTGAACCAATTGCTTAACCCTCAATGTTCGCTTTGTGTGACAATGGTAATTATGCATAATAATGCCCAATTAAACATTAATTGCTCTGGAATCACAATGATAGTTCAGGCACGCCACTTGCAAAGTACAGTACTCTGCTCCACCGCAGGAGTGTGGCTTTGCTTTCAGCACGCCACGTGGGACGTCTCGACCCCCTGCTCAGGTGGCATTACAAGTGAGAATGAAAAAGTCATGTTAATGAATTAGTGACCTACATATGGTAAGATATATCAGAGAAAATGCTTGCAAGAGTGGAACACCTCCTTTTCAGCACAGGTTAGGGTTAGCGTTAGGGTTAGGGTGGTTTCATCCCAGTCGGAGATATAGATGTAAGTGAAATAGAGATGGAAGTGAAACGAAAGCATTTCATTGTCATTTAATGTCTGCAAAAGAAAGGCGCTTGTAGGAAAAGAGGTCTGGCTAGATTGTCCGGTGAGGATGCCATGCAGAAATTTTGGGGGTTTTTTTTGTAGAAATACAAGGCTCATGGAGAAGTGTATCTGCACTGTTGTCTGAATTACACTAAAAAAACATTAGGAAGCAATGGACAAATCAAGAGTATATGAGAATCACAGCATCATGAGTTTGGTGATGAGTCTGGAGGATAAAGCCGACCAAACTTACTTTCAGTGATCGATTTCCTGTAATACGAGCATTGTCAGGATGAGCCCTTGAGCCACACAATCTGCGACATCAACATCAGCCGGTAATGTCCATGAAGGTGAAAGAGTTCATCAGGTGGGATTGCCATTCAAACATTGACAAGATTGGTTCAGCATTGGTCTGCAGCCATATTTTAGACCACACACTGTTTTGTAGTAAGGTTTGTGTAGGCTGGGATACAAAATGTCCAACGTCATTGCCTGTGTCCGTGCACCATTATGACACTGAAATGATGAAGCGCGTCAAATGGTGACGTCCATCATCTCAATAACCGACGAAGAAATTCTTCTGGGATTACCAAGGCCTCACACCTATATGGATTCCTCATGCATCCCCAGCCAATCACCTTTGTCCATTATCTTCAGACCATGCAGAAGGTTGCTGAAGTCACAAGGAAGAAGAGTTATGCAATTTCTGCTATGTCCATTTGCAACCAGATGGCACAGATTGCATTCATTCTGCATCTAAGTTTTCGGGCAGTATGGATGTATAACCGCTCTTCACTTAGGGGTATGGCCCTGACCTTGCACCGTTCAGGACTTCACGACTTTACGACCTTTACGAGTTTACAGAACACAATTTAGAAGTGGTGTTTGCAGTAAAAAAAGAAAAGAAAAAGAAAGGTTATTGGTGAAGCCTCACTCGTTTTCACAACTGGCTTTAAGTCATACGAGTGGGAAAGAGCTGATAGGATAGCCTTATTTTTTTTTTGTATACAAGATCGAGGCTCGTGTAAGAGCTAACATCAATCACAAAAAAATACAACCGGACAAACAAAACATACAATAAAGGGAGCGGGAGACAAGATGGGGAGAGAGAGGGAAGCACACAAGTACAACAGCAGAGAACAGGGAAATCGGGAGATCTGTGGGAAGGAGAGGGCCTGGGGGGAGGAGGCATGGGAAGGCGTGGGGTGTGGGTGGGAGAAGTATAAAACACATGGACACTGCTAGGACTTCCAGGAAGGAAGTTGGTATTTCAAAAAAAGTGGATCTGGGGTGAATTAACGGGGGTAGACGAGATCATGGTTTTGGATGGGGGAAGATAAGAGATGGTGGTGAACAGCTGTTTTAAAGACCTGGAGGGAGGAGTGAGGGAGTTTGTTCCAGAGGCAGGAGAAAAGAGGAATAAAAGAGTGAAGGTGAGCAGAGAGTCTTGATTTTGGCAGTTTCACCAGAAGAGGGTTGCTGGCAGATCTTGTGCGACCTGTAGGAATATTTGCGGGACAGAGCCCAGAGAGAGCTGGGGGAGCTAGGCCGGAGAGGAGTCGGTAGAAGACAGAAAGACCATCAACCTGCCTGCGGTGAGTGAGTATTGAGTGAAAGGCCCTCGGAGTTAGCTTCATCGCAGGAGATTCCATTGATTCTGAAAGCTTTGGTAAAAAGGCCTAGAGATACGCACACTCACCTCTAAGCTGCCTTGTCTGGGTTTGAATTCAGACCCACCTATAATATAAACTGTCATCCCGTTGTTTCACAGGTAGGGTGATTCAATGTGTGTGCCGTCTTATCAGCTGGGGGTCTCATCTGCTAGCATTCGTTGGTGGATCATGGACGTTAAATATCCATGATATCCATGATCCATGATAATGGTGTCCTCCGCGAAGAGTGGAAAAGGTATCGCCGGCACCCTGAACAAATTAGAAATTCCTCTCCTGACCTACAGAGGGCACTGCATCAGCGGCACTGCCGCGCCCTCAGCCAGTGATGCTGCTCCGCAGCTTTGTGCTGCATATTAAAGAATAAGAAGTGGGAATCGTGCCGAGGTTGATGGAGACCATGTGAAAAAATAACATTGTGCTCTAATATCTATGCCATGAGAGATGTTTGGCTGTCTGTCTGTCGCTATTTTTCTCAGAGATGGCCGAACAGATCTTCGTCAAACTTTCAGAGGTTCATGAGTGAGCGCCTGGGAGTATTTTAGGCAATAACCTTTTTTTTTGAAAATTTGAAGAAAACAAAAACTGGATTAAAAAATTTGCTCTATAGTGCCTAAGCCTTTCTAGTTATGTGAAAGGTAATATTAAATGATCCCCAAGCCCATTATTTAGTGGGTGTAAGGAAGTATTTAGGTACCCACAAAAATATAACAAGATGAAAATTCGATTTCTTCAAAATACTAACAGGATTAGAGCATCACCGAGCTACACCATGCACTCGTTCGTACTCGTGCTACAAAATGACGTCCCCCAAAAAGTGCACTCGCGTCCGAGGACAAAAAATTAATTGGACATAATTCACTGTTCAAATATGTCATGGACAAGACCACATGATCTGTCTGGAATGGGCACAGTAATGTCGGACTTCAAAAGTGCCATTCCGGTATCATGCCAGGAGGGGGCGCTGCATCTTATTCATCTTTCTGATGGGGACTTAAAGCTCGTTTTCCCGTCAACATTTGTGTTGTGCATGTTAGCCACGCTCACCGTATCTATACAAAGGCGGAGGGAGTTGTGTGCTGCTGTTCCCCTGCACAAACTGCCTGAATGGGGTTAGCTGTATAATTAGTTCGGGCATGCGGTCTGTTCATTTCAAATTACAAGTTTAATGAGGACTGCGGGCAGTCTGTTGAATTACAAATTAGAGGAACTCACTGGTACAGGGAAATGAAATGATCGGCCAAATTTCCTTTATCTGTACCTCGATTAGTTTGCAATTTAATTTTGTACATCAGTGTGGTGTAACGGTAAGAGTAAAGACTGGCATTCTTTGCCCACGTCATGGGGTTCAAATGGGACTGCACATTAGCAGTTTTATACAATTAGCTTATCATGGAAACAAATCCACAAACTCCGATTAGGCAAATCACCATGTCATTATGAGATCGATCATCAATTAAAATAAACAATTGGTTCATTAATACCTTTCAGGGAGGGACGACAGGTGTGCGCACAGGTAGCACACTTACCTTTAGCTGTTCAGTCCGACTATACACTGTTACATTGGTGCTGATCGCAGGTAGGGGTCATTGCCTCACAAAGTGGACTCCGATGCGGACACCTCGATGGTTGTCCCGTCTACCAGCACTAGTTGGTGGACGGTAAAAATCCCAGGGTATCCTTTGACGAGGAGCACAAAGAGTAAGCAAATTATCGCCGGAACTTTAATAATTTACACATTTCAATCAAACGTCAGGCCTGGCCAACCGGTTCGTGAAATACTTTTATCCAAATGTACCCCTCTACGAGCTGGCGACCCAAACTTAGTGCAGGGAAATAGCATAAGTAGGAGAGTAGGAGAATGGAAAACGGGGGTGGGAGTTCCACCTTAGTGCCAGCCCTCACACTTGCCAGTTTGCTTTTAAGTGCCCTTTAGTCTAACCTGGCCATACTCGGCAGTGAAGTAGTTAGAGAATCCACTCTGAGTCTGGCAGGTCGGTGGTTCAAAACCGTGACCGAGTCATACAAATTACCTTTTTAACAAAGTGCTACGTGCTGCTTCCTTGCTTGGCACTCAACATTTAAAAGTGTGGAGCATGGACAAGCAACGCTGGGTAGACAATTTGGCAAACCACCCACGATATCCCTTTTCAAAAATGCTTCAACATCACCAACACTCTGTAAAGAGTCTGATACATCAAAATCAAGTCAAACCTGAAATAATCACAACACTGCTGCCGAAAATCGGTGTTACCTGCACACACCGAATGGGATAGTGCAACGGACATTGGTTTCAATATGGTGAACAGAACATGGAAATATGGTGACAATACCATGGGTGACTTAGCGGTAAGTACTGTGAACATAGCATGTGAATATGGTGACCATATGATGGGTGAATTCGCTGTAAATATGGTGAATATAGCATGTGAATATGGTGAACATAGCATGTGAATATGGTGAACATAGCATGTGAATATGGTGAACATAGCATATGAATATGGTGAACATAGCATGTGAATATGGTGAACATAGCATGTGAATATGGTGAACATAGCATATGATTATGGTGAACATAGCATATGAATATGGTGAATATAGCATGTGAATATGGTGAACATAGCATGTGAATATGGTGAACATAGCATGTGAATATGGTGAACATAGCATATGAATATGGTGAACATAGCATGTGAATATGGTGAACATAGCATGTGAATATGGTGAACATAGCATATGATTATGGTGAACATAGCATGTGAATATGGTGAATATAGCATGTGAATATGGTGAATATAGCATGTGAATATGGTGAATATAGCATGTGAATATGGTGAACAAAGCATATGAATATGGTGAATATAGCATGTGAATATGGTGAATATAGCATGTGAATATGGTGAATATAGCTTGTGAATATGGTGAATATAGCATGTGAATATGGTGAACATAGCATGTGAATATGGTGAACATAGCATATGAATATGGTGAATATAGCATGTGAATATGGTGAATATAGCATGTGAATATGGTGAATATAGCATGTGAATATGGTGAATATAGCATGTGAATATGGTGAACAAAGCATATGAATATGGTGAATATAGCATGTGAATATGGTGAATATAGCATGTGAATATGGTGAACATAGCATGTGAATATGGTGAACATAGCATATGAATATGGTGAACATAGCATATGAATATGGTGAATATAGCATGTGAATATGGTGAATATAGCATGTGAATATGGTGAATATAGCATATGAATATGGTGAATATAGCATGTGAATATGGTGAACATAGCATGTGAATATGGTGAACAAAGCATATGAATATGGTGAATATAGCATGTGAATATGGTGAATATAGCATGTGAATATGGTGAATATAGCTTGTGAATATGGTGAATATAGCATGTGAATATGGTGAATATAGCATGTGAATATGGTGAACAAAGCATATGAATATGGTGAATATAGCATGTGAATATGGTGAATATAGCATGTGAATATGGTGAATATAGCTTGTGAATATGGTGAATATAGCATATGAATATGGTGAATATAGCATGTGAATATGGTGAATATAGCATGTGAATATGGTGAATATAGCATATGAATATGGTGAACATAGCATGTGAATATGGTGAACAAAGCATATGAATATGGTGAATATAGCATGTGAATATGGTGAATATAGCTTGTGAATATGGTGAATATAGCAAGTGAATATGGTGACCATATGATGGGTGACTTCGCTCTAAATATGGTGAATATAGCATGTGAATATGGTGAACATAGCAAGTGAATATGGTGACCATATGATGGGTGACTTCGCAGTAAATATGGTGAATATAGCATGTGAATATGGTGAACATATCATGTGAATATGGTGACCATAGTGTTGCGGTTGTGCCATAAAGGCAAACCCCCTATAGTCAATTGCACGACAACATGTAGCCTGCTTTAGTCAGTTATTTTCTATTGAATGTACAGATTAGCCCTTTCCCATTGTGTAGTAATGAAAACCAATATGCGTTGAAGTTAGGCAGGATGTCAAGCCTTCGTGTCGCTGGGAGAAGCCATAACACCAGATGTGCAGAAAGGCGTGGCCAAAAGCACGGCCCACGTGACCAATGGCGAGCCGGGAAGCCGTCGCCATGATGCGACAAGCCTCAGCCAATGGGAGGCTGTGGAACATTTTGAGGGGCATGGGCAGATCTGGTAAAAGCCCACACGGATCGCAATTTCACTCTCTTTTGCCTGGGATTTCGCCACGTCGACGACCTCCTGCTCTGTTCTCTTTTTGCCTTGTGGACGACATGATTCTCTTGCTTTTTGAGACTTCACGGAGGACACACCTGGATTCTCTTGCTTTCGGGACTTCGCAAGGACACACCTGAGCTCTTGCCCTTTTCGCCACGCCCACGACGAGACCTTGCTTGCCTTTTCGTTTCTTCCACGAGACGTGTTTGGCCTTTGTTCGACGCCCGACACCCATCGCGTCTGCGCCGATCTTTTGCGCCATCCGGCTGACCCGCAAGCGTTGGCAATTTCTACATGACTCACCTGCGCTGAAGTTCATCTACCTGTGCTGAGTTTGTCTGTGCCAACTTCGAGGCGGCGGTTCGTCCTGTGGACCTGATGTCATCGAACTGCGAGCCGCTCACACCAGACCCCGTGGCCAATTGCGAGGAATCCCAGTACATACATCGGTATGCCCTTTAACCAGTGTTATTCCCTGAGTGTGTGTGTCAGAGAGTGAAGGCGCCAGTGGGGTTTATTATGATAGGTAAGCATTGTTAAGGTGTATCTTCGTCTCTGTTTCTCTGTGCCTTCTGAATAAAAGGCTGTACATTTGATTCCTTTCCAACCTGTTTGGTACGTCCTTTCACCAATTGGCCTAGCATCATCCGAGACCGAATTTGGCTAGACTCAGGTCCATAAATCTCGTGGGGGTAACGCCACTTTCCACACCGTGCAAAACCACTCGGCATCCAGAAGGTGTGGGAAAGTGAGGGTTCGATCGCCGTTTTCGGTGACGTGTGCACCTTAAATTTGGAACCCTCCCAGCCCCTCATAAATCGGTTGCACTGCAACAAATTGTTGTCAGGAGTGGGGATTTGACCCTACCATAACAAATTGGTGTCAGGAGTGGGATTCGTACCTCGGTCATATCTCAACAAATTGGTGTCCGGGAGTGGAATGAATATGGCATTCCTTCTTTCACCTCCTCCAGCTTCTGTTTTACCTCTATTTCCCGTTGCGCCCCCGAAATCTCCTGCTCCAACTCTACCTTCGTCGGTTCCTCTACCTCCTGCGTCCTCTACCTACGTTCACGTACTGCGAAATTACGAGCGAGTGGAAATTTAGTTTAAAACAAATTTAAAACAAAATTAAAATTAAAATCGGATGATGTCAGGCCAAGACGTGCAGGTTCCGGTGGGTATAGAGAATGTAGAGAATGAAGGTGAATTAATGGCCCAGGACACAAAGGAACAGATTGACCTTGGAGTTAATCATGGCACGGCAGGGAGTGGAGACAATGGCCGCGCTTCGCGCGCAGGGCCGGCCGCGGAGGCCGAGCCTCTTCACCCTAACCTAACCTATGTGGGGTTAGACATGCAGTTATTCTTGACACAAATGTTAGCGAGCATGCAAGAGTGGAGTCGAGATCGAATGAAAAAAATGAGAGAAGAGTGGAGCTGGGGAATGGATAAAATGAGTACTCGAATGGACACCATGAGGGATGAAATACAAGAATCAAGGTGCGACATGAAAAGGATGGGGGAGGAGATTGGGCATAAGAGGGGCAAGGAGGTCGCGGGTGTGTGTGACGAGGTAAAGCGGAGTGAGATGAGCATCCAGCGAGGGCGGAAGGACAGCACGGCCAAACTGACTGTGGGAATGGAAGTATTGACGCGGGAGGTAGAGGAACCGACGAAGGTAGAGTTGGAGCAGGAGAAATTCCGTGGCACAACGGGAAATAGAGGTAAAACAGAAGCTGGAGGAGGTGAAAGAAGGAATAATTGAAATTGAAAAGACAGAAGGAGAGATGGAGAATGAATTAGGGAAGGAATTGATGGAATGTGTGCGAGAGTAGTGCTCGGACCGTGATGAAATGCCTGTTAATCAAATAGAAAGATTGCAGGTTCTTGAAGAGGACCGGGAGAAGGTGAGTCCCGAGGTGAGTAGTGATAATCGGGAATGTGTTTGGTGCGAGCGGGTGCTCGGCGAGCTTGGGAGAAAGGCCAGACCCGGGGGTTCGTGAGGGGCGCATTGTGAGGGTAACGAATGAGACGGAGTGTGTGGAGAAAGTGTGCACACCGGTGTGTGTGATTACGGAGTGTGTGGAGAAAGTGTGCGCACCGGTGTGTGTGATTACGGAGTGTGTGGAGAAAGTGTGCGCACCGGTGTGTGCGATTACGGAGTGTGTGGAGAGAGTGTGCGCACTGGTGTGTGCGATTACGGAGTGTGTCGAGAGAGTGTGCACACCGGTGTGTGCGATTACAGAGTGTGTGGAGAGAGTGTGCACACCGGTGTGTGCGATTATGGAGTGTGTGTGGAGAGAGTGTGTGCACCGGAGTGTGCAAGTATGAAATGGAGTGCGAGAAATGATGCGGCTCAGGCATCGACACCGACCGGGGTAGTGCCGAGTGAGACGAGTAGAGCACGCGAGCCCCCCGACGAGTGGTGCACCTTGGGGACCAGAGGGAATCGGTGCGGCGTTGGTCTCGCAAGGACCGGCGTGCGGGATTCGTACCTCTGGCACCCGCACGGTATTGTTGGCTCTGTACTGCGGCAAGGGCGATCGGCGGGTTTTGAGGGGTAATTTGAATTGTCGAAGGCACGCATCTTACCGGGTGAGGTGCTCTAACTGGGGCCGGTTGGGTCATCGTGCATGGGACCGCAGGGCCCCACGTAGGGATGGACCCCGGCACCTGGGCCCACCAATTCCACCCCCCCCCCCTCGGATCGTCAATGCCGGCCGGATAACAACCCATACAGGCGACCAACCAGCCGCATGGATCGCTCGGCCCTTCGAGGCCGAGCCGCAACAAGGTACCTCCACGGGGGGGGGGGGGGGCTCATAGTTTAGAGGACTGGGGGAAGTATGCACCCCCCACGTGGGGGTATGGTGGTGAGACCATTCCCCACGAAACGGGGCCCAATAGCACTAGTTTAAGGGGATAGCATCGTTAGGCCCATGGACGGGCCAGCAATGGTTGCTCCATGGGGGCACCGAAGCACAAGCTGAGGGAGGGCTAGGATAATGATTAGGGATCTAGAGAGACCTTCGGGACAAATATTTAAGTCGTGACAATGAACAGTAGTGGGGACCTAGAGAGTTTAGCTGGTTGTTAACGAAGGGTGTGCATCGTGTAAAGGGACGACGCGGAAGCACGAGTGATAGGGGAAATCATTTTGATAGATGATGCTGCCTAAGTGTGAATTGAATTGAGTAGTGGTGTGGAAATAGTGGTGTGCAAATATTTGATATGGAATAAATGGTGTGGAATGCATGGTGCGAAGGATTGAATGGGGGGAGTGGAACCCATTCACGAAGGCCCGGGTGGGTAGTTTAAAGTTAGATAGAGGGTACAGGCAAATTACCTGGATATTGACACCTGTAGTGCTGATTGTGGAAATAGTTTTTTTTTTTTGTAAGGTCCAGGAGGCAGTGGAATGGCTGGGCGTGTGGCTTAGTTAGTAGAAATAGTTATTTGGGGCACTCCGTCACTGGGAGCTCGTCGGCCAGGTAAGGCTGCAGGTAGGCCAGTTAGGTTAGAGTGAGTGGGGCCCGAGGATCCAGGGAAAGGACCCGGGTTGCTCAATGCCAAGGTGGGCATCAGGGGGTAAGCGCCAGGGCGGGCCTTCCCCAGGTAGGTTAGAGTGAGGAGCAGGCAAGCTCGGGAGGCAGCTCCATTGAACGGAGGGGTGCAGGTAGGTATACCTGCTGGTAGAGCCACATGACCCAGCCCCGAAATTGTGCGAGGGCATAGGTTGAAAAATGGTGGGTTTCAACCCAAAATTCAGGAGGGCACCTCAGCGTGGGCAATGGGAATTCGGGTTCTTAGAACCACATAGTTTAATGAAGGCCGATTGGCATGGTACAAACCCGGGGAGATTAAAATGTGTAATAATGTTAGTGTAGTTAGAATTTGGTGAAGACCCCTTCGCACCATCCACAGCCATCCACAAGGGGATGGATTTCGCACCACGGGACTCAATGTTTGATTGGTAAGATGCATCACGACGTGAGTACGAAACATTGTGCTCATTCCACCTTTCCTTCCTGGGAGAACCTGGGGGGATTTGGGGACGAATTTGGAATAAAAAGGGGAAATGTGAGACAAGACGTAGAGACGAATTGTAAATACAACGAGGGCTAGGGTAGTGTAGTTAATGGTGGGAGGCACGAACGGGTAGGGCCAGGCTCGACTTCACTCTGCCGGCGTTCCTCTCACCCGCTTGTCATACCTGTGTTTTGCATGTGCCACCGTGTCTTTTCCTGTTTTGCTCGTTGCGTCTTCTCTTCCTGCCCGATCCAGGACCATCAAGAGGACTTACCTTGCCGTCGCAGCATCTTGCTGCCATCAACACTCACATCCATCCACTCATCACCTTATGGACCACTTGGTCTCTGACCATACCCATCTCCATGGTTACACCTCTTGGCTGCCTCATCATCTTGCTGCATATGGACCACCTGTTGGGTGGCATTGACGCCACACATGGATCACCTGTTGGGTGGCACTGACACCACACATTTGGACCACGTTTCGTGTGGCCCCGCTCAAGAAATAAAAAGAGTGATCCATGTGTGCAATTATGAAGAATTAGATGGCCCTGATTTTGAAATGGCCTGTATGCTGGTCAGGGCCAGCCGGTTTTGTTAGCCCACCAACCAAGGCAAAAAACAAGAAGATGACTCCAGCATCAAATTCTCCTCGTTTTATTCCTCAAGTCCAGGTCCTGGGTCATAGTTTATGTAGAATATATTGTGTTTAGTGTAAAATGTAAAAATGTTGCCCACCGGTTAAGTGTTTAGTTTCAAAATTCCGGCAATACGTGAACAGTACAAGGTTGTGGGTGTGGATCTGTTAGGTAGTTTCTCAACGCATTAGGAGGGACATATTTAGTTTAAAAATGTACATTTAAATGTAAAAAAAAAAAAAAAAAAAAAAAAAAAATGTCACACACTGAGATTAGAGTTTAAAATGTTAGGGGAATCACATCTACATGTCGCACTAAAAGTAATGTTTAAAAGAATGCCAGT
This sequence comes from Myxine glutinosa, assembly GCF_964187855.1. Classification (NCBI taxonomy): domain Eukaryota; kingdom Metazoa; phylum Chordata; class Myxini; order Myxiniformes; family Myxinidae; genus Myxine; species Myxine glutinosa. Next base: position 90,942,237 of record NC_136268.1, read on the forward strand.
TCACCCCAGCCGCTCCATGTGGATGACTCGGGTCGAGTCTTGGTGAGAGAAGGGGGTAGTGTTGCGGTTGTGCTATGAAGGCAAACCCCCTATAGTCAATAATTGCACGACAACATGTAGCCTGCTTTAGTCAGTTATTTTCTATTGAATGTACAGATTAGCCCTTTCCCATTGTGTAGGAATCAAAACTAATATGCGTTGAAGTTAGGCAGGATGTCAAACCTTCGTGTCGCTGGGAGAAGCCATAACACCAGATGTGCAGAAAGGCGTGGCCAAAAGCACAGCCCACGTGACCAATGGCGAGCCGGGAACCCGTCGCCATGATGCGACAAGCCTCAGCCAATGGGAGGCTGTGGAACATTTTGAGGGGCGTGTGCGGATCTGGTAAAAGCCCACGCGGATCACAATTTCACTCTCTTTTGCCTGGGATTTTGCCATGTCGACGACCTCCTGCTCTGTTCTCTTTTTGCCTCATGGACGACATGATTCTCTTGCTTTTTGGGACTTCATACCTTGATTCTCTTGCTTTCAGGACGTCACGGAGGACACACCTGGGTTCTCTTGCTTTTTGGACTTCGCGAGGACACACCTGAGCTCTTGCCCTTTTCGCCACGCCCACGACGAGACCTCGCTTGCCTTTTCGTTTCTTCCACGACACATGTTTGGCCTTTATCCGACGCCCGACACCCATCGCGTCTGTGCCAATCTTTTGCGCCATCCGGCTGACCCGCAAGCGTTGGCAATTTCTACACGACTCACCTGCGCTGAAGTTCATCTACCTGTGCTGAGTTCGTCCATGCCAACTTCGAGGCGGCGGTTCGTCCTGCGGACCTGACGTCATCGAACTGCGAGCCGCGCACACCAGACCCCGTGGCCAATTGCGAGGAATCCCAGTATGTACATCGGTAGGCCCTTTAACCAGTGTTATTCCCTGAGTGTGTATGTCAGAGAGTGAAGGCGCCAGTGGGGTTTATTATGATAGGTAAGCATTGTTAAGGTGTATCTTCGTCTGTTTCTCTGTGCCTACTGAATAAAAGGCTGTACATTTGATTCCTTTCGAACCTGTTCGGTACGTCCTTTCACCAATTGGCCCAGCATCATCCGAGACCGAATTTGGCGAGACTCAGGTCCATAAATCTCGTGGGGGTAACACTGCTTTCCACACCGTGCAAACCCGCTCGTCATCCAGAAGGTGTGGGAAAGTGAGGGTTCGATCGCCGTCATCGGTGACGTGTGCACCTTAAATTTGGAACCCTCCCGGTCCCTCGTAAATCGGTCGCACCGCAACAAATTTTTGTCAGGTGTGGGGATTTGATCCTACCGTAACAATATGATGTGTGACTTCGCTGTAAATATGGTGAACATAGCATATGAATATGGTGAATATAGCATGTGATTATGGTGAACATAGCATGTGAATATGGTGAACATAGCATGTGAATATCGTGAATATAGCATGTGAATGTGGTGAACGTGGCATGTGAATATGGTGAACATAGCATGTGAATATGGTGAATATAGCATGTGAATATGGTGAATATAGCAATTATAGCATGTGAATATGGTGAACATAGCATGTGAATAGGCTGACCAAAGCATGTGAATATGGTGAAAATAGCATGTGAATATGGTGAATATAGCATGTGAATATGGTGAACATAGCATGTGAATATGGTGAATATAGCATGTGAATATGGTGAATATAGCATGTGAATATGGTGAATATAGCATGTGAATATGGTGAACATATCATGTGAATATGGTGAACATAGCATGTAAATATGGTGAACATAGCATGTGCATATGGTGAATATAGCTTGTGAATATGGTGAACATAGCATGTGAATATGGTGAACATAGCATGTGAATATGGTGACCATATGATGGGTGATTTCGCAGTAAATATGGCGAACCGAGCATGTGAATATTGTGAATATAGTGAGCATATTATATATGTGACTTCGCTGTAAATATGGTGACTGTATGATTGATGGCAGCGATCAAATGCTGTACGTTTTGTAAGTTTCAACGATATCAAAGAATCATTTATTTTGAACATTGCGTTTTCAATTATTTTTTTTTTATTTAATCAATATTTCATTTAATATGTTTAATATTCGATTAAGATTGTTGTTTTTATTATTACCATTATTCTCACATCTGGATTAGAAAACAAATTCTTTATCTTTAACTCCTGTCGAGCTTGATAATAATATTATAATATATTTGTCATCGACCTTTTTGTACAATTGATGTATGATGAAGCATGATGACTTCTATGTGGTGATACAACATATGACGAAGTATCCATTACGCCTGACACATCATCGAGCGAGCGTTATACTGGATGATCAAAAAATCATTTTAAACACACACCGGTGACCTTTCCCTCAGTCCCTTAGCAGGATGATTGAATTATTGTCCCATTAAGTCTCATACGGTGAACGATAATCCTCGAAGGGCTTGTTCTTTGTGACTTGTACAAACGATGTGACCGAGCAAGCAGTGTGTCACGATCAAAACACAATAGTATGGTCTATATCCCATATCCTTCCCAGGGTGCCAGAGATATTCTCCTAGGTGAAAGACCGTTAAGATACAATGGAATCTGGAACGTCCACTCGGAAAAAAAAAATCAATGCTGGTAGCTGGGTCTGCAGCTTAACATCCATCAGAGGGAGGACGCACTGAGGGAGGCAACGCCCTGCCTGTGAAACCCCAATGCGACAGTTTACAGTGGGTCGAATCTGGAATCAAATCCCAGCTAGACATCCAAGGGGTATGTTACCTCTGAGCTCGTCTGTCGAGCCCACAATGCATAACACAATAGGATTAAAGTGAGGGCTGCACTGGGGACGAGAACAAAGAGTGAGCCCGCCACCCATAAAAGGAACCCTGAAACCGCCCTCTGACCAACGTATTCAAGATAGTCCATGAAAAGTCAACTAAGTCAACTAAATACACAGTTATATATTATCATTGGTAACAAATATTTGTATATAATTGGTAACAACTTGTGGAGCGGCCCTCGTATTTCCCTATTTTAAGCCGCAAGTATGTGTCATAAAGGCAACAAAGGCATCCAGCACAGCCAAAGTAAATGTTTAGGGGACTCAGACGCCAGTTGCCATAGCATTATTTAAACGAGACACTCTAGGTTTCTTCACTCATATTTATACTCCCATTCAGTTCCCGATCCCTGCCTCTCTCTCTTCCGTTCGTTCTTCCTCCTGCTCCATTAACTGACACTATTAATCCCAGTCCTCCTGGATTCGTCGAGCCGGCATTGCGGCTCCTCTTCCTCCTGTAATAAAGCATTGACCCCTCCCCGCCAACGTTGCCATGGTGATCGTGTTGCTCTGTACCTGCTTCACAGTTCAGGCATCCACCCGCCATACCAGTCGCACAGGAGAAGAACCATCCCTACCATACCAGTCGCACAGGAGAAGAACCATCCCTACCATACCAGTTGCACAGGACAAGGGCTATGCCTGCCATACCAGTTGCACAGGACAAGGGCTATGCCTGCCATACCAGTTGCACACGACAAGGGCTACGCCTGCCATACCAGTTGCACAGGACAAGGGCTACGCCTGCCATACCAGTTGCACAGGACAAAGGCTATGCCTGCCATACCAGTTGCACAGGACAAGGGCTATGCCTGCCATACCAGTTGCACAGGACAAGGGCTATGCCTGCCATACCAGTTGCACAGGACAAGGGCTATGCCTGCCATACCAGTTGCACAACACAAAGACCGTGTCCGCCGTAACCTGACTGACGCACAACATTGCAATATGTATGCGGAGAGTAAGAGTACCGACATGCACGAGTCCGAATAAACACCTCATCAGCACCTTATTTCCTTTATCCAACTCCATTTAAAATTACCCACTTACGAAGGACAAAAATGGTCTTCAATTTCGTCGTCTATGTGCGGCCCTCAAATGTCACGACTCCGTTGTTAATGTCGATTGCATTCACAATTATTGTCTCTGCAGAATTCCGATGATACGAGCACAGAGAAAACACTGAAACAAGTCCATGACATTTTAACTGATCAAGTGAAATGTTTTACTCTTCCTGTTTGTGGAGACCACACATTTTGAAGTTTTTTAAATTCAGTTAAAAGTGGCAAAAAGGATCTCCTCCAAATTAATGAGGTCATTTTTCTGACATATCAACTCACCGATCTGGAGGTTCGACCAAAAACAGCCCAGTGATGAGGTCTTCTCGCACCGGCACGTGGTATTCTCCCTTCACTCTTCGCCGTCAAAGAAAATCTGAAACGCCAAACCTGGAAATTCACCACGATGCACCTATCCGCGCAGCGCTGTGAAATGATTGCGTCGTCGAACCGTCCGGGCATCGGACAGAGTCCGGGTAACAAGACGCGACAATGCTCCTGGGACTATCAATTTGTAATGCAAATCCAAGGCGTCCGAACGTCGGCCACAATACCCCAACACCCCCCACCCCACTCTGCCTTTACACCGCGGGTCCGTTGCCACTTCATTCAGCCGCCTTGTCTCTCACCGACGACTAACGGTCTCGCTATTCACTGAGAAAGGCTCAAGCAAAGGCTTTGCAGAATAGACCCTTTGTGGTATCCTGCACTGTTTAGCGGCACTATGAATGGTGGGGATTGCCGTGTCCGACGACCGAGGATAATAACCTTAAACTTAGCCTATAACCCACATGTATATCGATATATATATATACACATATCTATATATATATATATATATATATATATATATATATATATATATATATATATATATATATATATATATATATATATAAATTAGGGTGGGCTTCAAAAAATCAAAATGCAGATTTTCTCCGGGACATGGTCTATTTTTGTTCCTTTTGGTGTCAAATAAACCACACCAAATTTGAATGGATTCCAATAATATTTAGGGGTTCCACATCAGTGATGAATTTTTCCCCATGCAAAAATAGGAATTTCCATTTTTTGGGCTGTATATACACAAAATAAATACATAATTATATATATACATTAAATATAATATTAAAAATAAATATATAGTAAATATACATTAAATAATAATAATATATATTATATTATACATTATATATACAATTATACGATAGACAATTATACAAATATAGACAAATATAATACATTAAATAATATATTAAAAATAAATATAATATATTAAAATTTAAATATAATAAATAAATATATAGTTATACAATATATATACATTATAATTAAATATACATTAAATTTATACATAAACTAGAACGGGCACTCGGTAGAGCGCATACCTTCGCCGCAGCTACTGTTCTGTACTTGGCATGGGAGTGTAGGGAACAGAACAACAAAAATACGATTTTGACCTTTTCGTGACCTTGACCTTGACCTTTGACCCGATTGCTCCCAAAATCTAATCAAATGTGTCCCGTATAATAACCAATCATCCCACCAAATTTCATGCAATTCGGTTGAATACTTTTTGAGTTATGCGAATAACATACACACACACACACACACAGACATACAAATAAATACACAGCGATCAAAACATAACCTTCCGCTTTTGCGAAGGTAAATATACATTAAACTAGAACGGGCACTCGGTAGAGCGCATACCTTCGCCGCAGCTACTGTTCTGTACTTGGCATGGGAGTGTAGGGAACAGAACAACAAAAATACGATTTTGACCTTTTCGTGACCTTGACCTTGACCTTTGACCCGATTGCTCCCAAAATCTAATCAAATGTGTCCCGTATAATAACCAATCATCCCACCAAATTTCATGCAATTCGGTTGAATACTTTTTGAGTTATGCGAATAACATACACACACACACACACACACAGACATACAAATAAATACACAGCGATCAAAACATAACCTTCCGCTTTTGCGAAGGTAATAAATACACAGCGATCAAAACATAACCTTCCGCTTTTGCGAAGGTAATAATAAATATACATAAATACACATTATACATTATATATATGTAGTTATATACAATATATTATACATACAGTTTTGAGACTTCCTATGATCACTATCTGGGCAATTTTCATGCATGTTTTGTACAGGTTCCCGGCGTCAGGGGTACGCTTTTTTAGTGTGTAATATGTAGGCCTAACTTATTGACTGTGGCTCTTTTGTAGAGAGTGACCCTGTGGAGTAAGAATTAACAGGATTTTACCCACATTCTTGCGTATTTTGCAGATATGGCATGTGCTAGTAGTACCAGTGTTTCATTGAAAACTCGGGCTCAGGATAATGTGTATCTCATTGGGTCCACTTCTGGAGATGCCATCAAAGGTGCCAAGCTCCCGACTGTGCATCAATCTCTTGTCCTGTTTTTCCATCACCTGAAGAAGGAGAATCGCACTGCCCGGGAGAGTGCAACCCTCACCATTGAAGAGGTTGTGAAGTTCTGGGAAAAAGCTCACCTACCTACAACGACGAAGCAGCACTGCATCCATCGTTTGGAGAGGCTATATGAAGAATGGAGGAGCCTCCAAAAAGGTGCAAAGCGGGGTGGTGCGACCCAAGAGAAAAAGGAAGCATCCTTCAAGGCCTCCTTGGAGAAGACGTTTGATCTTAGGCATGCAGATTCGGAGGCCATAATCACCAACCCCGAGGACAGGAAGTTTCTTCATGATCAATTCTCAGAGAGGAAGGCTTCAATGGGATCTGTAGACACTGTGTTGGAAGCAAAAACGAAGCGAAAGAAAGAAAGGGAAGAAAAGGAGAAGACTAAGGCAGAGAAGGAAAATAAGAGACAGGAAATGGTCATGAAGGGTGCTATTGCTATGGAAGTCACAGACTCAGACCCTGACTCTGACTCTGAGACCACGGCACAGGCTGGGTCTTCATCATCTGATGGTGGGATATCTCGTCCCAAGAAAAGAAGGCCTATCAACATTGTCACTCCTGAAGTCGCAGCTTCTTTGGATCGTACGAAAACAAGTGACCAAATGGCTGTCCACAACTTGGCATCCATTTGTAGAGCAGTAAGATGGGATCCTGCAGAGCTGGCACTGAACCGATGGACAGTGCGGCGGAATCGCATGATGCATCGATGCAAAACCATGGACGAAATAAAAGAAGCATTTCATCATAATGTGCAGGGTCCTTTAGTGGTCCATTGGGATGGAAAGCTTCTTCCCGATGTCACTGGAGATTTTGTGCATGTGAAGGTGGATCGTCTTCCAATCCTTGTGTCCAACCAGTACCATGGAATGGAGCAGCTGTTGAATGTTCCCAAGTTACCTGACGGAGGAGGAGAAGCTATGGCAACCGCTGTAGTGGACACACTGAAGAGCTGGAACCTTGTGGGCAAGGTGAAGGCTTTGTCTTTTGACACAACGGCCAGCAATTCAGGTGTTCGTGGGGGGCTGCTGTCCTCATTGAAAAGAAGCTACAGACTGAACTAATTCATTTGGCTTACCGCCATCATGCGCACGAAATCATTCTGGGAGATGTTTTCACCACTCTTTTCGGTCCTTCATCAGGCCCTGACATCCAGCTTTTTAAGCGGTTTCAGGCGGAGTGGCCGTCCATTGCCCATCACCAACCAAAAAATGGATTCACAGATCCTGATATGGCAGCTGAGTTTGCACAGAACAATGACATGATGGATGAAGCTCTGGAATTTGCTCTTGTGTGTTTGAAAGATCAGCAGCCACGAGATGATTATCGTGAACTCCTAGAACTGACTGTCATCTACATGGGAGGAATCCCACCTCGTGGAATCCGGATCATGGCTCCAGGAGCAATGCACAGAGCCAGATGGATGGCAAAAGCACTATATTCACTACAGGTGTTCATGTTTCGGTCAGAGTTCCACTTGACACTTCGAGAGGCGAGAGAACTCCGAGCCTTCAACATTTTTGTCTGCCTTGTGTATGTACAGGCTTGGTTTCGGGCTCCACAAGCTATTGAGGCTCCCCTGAATGACATTAACCTCTTCAAGAAGTTGGAAAAGTTTGAACAAATCAATCAGAAGATGGCTCAGGCAGCCTTGACGGCACTTGGCCGCCACACGTGGTACATGAGCCCAGTACTAGTGGCATTTGCATTCTTTGACACCAGAATTGACAAAGAAAGCAAGATCAATATGATTGAAGCATTGAAAAATGACGGTGAAAACCCCTCTCCAAAGAGACCAGCTATCAAACGAGGAACCGCCCTGTCAATCGCTGGCCTCATAACAAAACACACCAAGCATTTCTTCAGCATCCTAGGGACCCCAACTGATTGGATGGATAAGGATCCTGGTTCATGGGAGCAATAAACCAGCTTTCAGGAAGCAAAGAAAGCCGCCAGTGGCTTAGTCGTGGTGAACGACAGGGCAGAAAGGGGTGTCGCATTGATACAAGACTACAATAAGCTCCTTACAAAGGATGAAGAGCAAAAGCAAGCTCTGCTCCAAGTTGTTGCTGCTCACAGGAAGATGTACCCCGATGCCAGGAAGGCAACAGTGGTGAAACAGGCCCAGAAATAGGAGTTACATTTCTCATTATATTTGGGTTTTTTAATATTATGTGATATGGTGTCTCTTCATTTTATGAACTGAACATTTGGATTGTTATCATTGAATTTGAGTTTTCATAGCAATATAGTGCTATTTGTGCAGCTATTGTAACTTGTGTTTGCTAGAATACATAGAAAGTGAGTGGAGGGTGGATTTTCATAAAACAAACTTCTGGTTTTGCTTTCGATCCATATATAGAAAAGTATTGTAGACACCTTTAGTTTGAAGGCTGATGTGGCACCCCTAAATAAAATCGAATTGCTTTCATATTTGGTGTCTTTTCATTTTGGAACAAAAGGAACAACATAAAGCCATGTCCCAGTAAATATTTAAAAAGAATTATTTTGAGCACCACCCTAATATATATATATATATATATATATATATATATATATATATATATATATATATATTGTTACGGACCGCGGATAAGATGTTGGTTTGCCGAGCGGATGGCACCGCGGCCGAACAGTTACCCCGACTAACCCGATTCCTGAATGTTGGCCGGATCGCGCCACAGATATTCAATGGGGAAAAGACTAAAGCGAAGGATGTGAAGAAGAAGGAAGACAAAGGGTAAGGAATACCAATATAATTTATTACTATGTACAGGATTGAAAGAAACCAAGGAAGAAGGAAAGATAAGAAAATAATTTACAGAAGAATTCAGAGACACAGTGCAACGCTAGCTTACCTACAGTCTTAATTAACCCAGGGACAAGACACACAGAACAAACTCACGTGCACAAAAGGATGGAAAGGCAGAAGGTGGATGGCTGGAGGGAGAGGAAGGTCCAACGGATACTGCAGCACGATCGGCGCGTTTAGCAGCCGCCGTTCCTTCGCGGCCCTGTTCAAAACTGCCATCCAGGCCCCAAGCTGCTGTTGTTGCTGCTGTGGCTGCTGCTGCTGCGGCTGTGTGGACGTCGCGTGCTCTTTTCAGGACTCGTCTCTCTCGTTTTGTCAAAGCTCATCTGCTTCTGTAAAAGCTCATCTGGTCCAACCACTCAACTCAACAACAACGTCCTTGCTTCTTGCGCGCGCGCTTTTATAGCGCCTCAGGCGATCAAGCCGCCGGCCTTCAGGTCACGCCCCCCCGGTGAGCTCGCGTCGGCCCTGATTGGTGGGCACAGGCTCTCTGACTCCACCCTTGATGACGATGGGCGGGCACGCCCTTCTTCCCCGAGCTGAGCACATGTTCGATGGTGGTTTTGGGGCGAAATCAGCAACCCACCGCTGTAACAAACCTGGCAAACTGCCCAGTGCAGTTGGCAATGGAGACTTGGAGGGGATGTAGCTGGAAATGGAGATTTTGGGAATGGGAATGAAAGGGGATCTATCTTGTTTCACTTGGTGCAATGGAGTGTCATCTTAATGGAAGACAAGGCCTTACCCTAATACACATAATAAGGAAATATACTACTGAACAGGGATATTATAGTGTCCTTCATGTATGCTTTATGGAACTAACTACGGGAATGCCCTTTGACCTTTATACATAACTGGAGTAAGGAGGGTCCAGAATAAAGCAATAATAATAAAAAACACAATAAAAAAACACAATCCTCATATCCATAACAATATATATATAAATATATGTTGTTGCGGTTTTGAGTTTTGTATAATAAAGGTTAAATTTCCCCCTCATAGTTAGTCACACAAACAACACGGAGCTTCGCGATAGTTCAGTTATTTCATAGTATGTGTGAGAATAGTCCTTTTCCTGTGTTAGTTTTGCGATGCGTAGAGTAATGAGGGTAGGTCCTTCTCATACTTCCATTGCCTTATCCCGCCTCCATTGCCTTCAGCCTCTTACGCCTCTTTGTGCTGCCTTTGGCTTTTTGGCGCAAATTAACACGAGGCCGGCCTAGCAAATCGGGTCGGGACCGAATGAGGGTGGCAGAGAAGCTGATGGTAAGCGCGAGCCGCCAATCAGGGCTCACAGGGTTTGGCTGCAGCACTGCGTCACAGGGCGTGGATGGAACGTTTGAGAAGGCTCAGGGCGTGGCAGATATAAGCCGTTGCGCAGAGCCACCAGGAGCAGTTGGAGGAGTTGAGAAGTAAGAGGAGTCGAGCAGTAAGTGGAGTCGAGCGTCGAGCAGTTGGCGGTGAGTTGGCATTGAGTGAGGAGATGAAGGAGCGTGGTTAGCAGTAGAGCTTGAAAGATACGAGATCAGAGAAAGACGTGCATGAACCAAGATACGCGCTCATATTAAAGTGGCGCTCGGTTGAGCTTGAAGCTGAGCCGCTATAGTGCATTGGGTTACGCGAGTGATAGCGCGCTGGTTGCTAAACGCGCTGTGGAACCGCCAGCCGCGCCGAGAGACGTGTACGTTTCCTTCCTGCCTCATCAGCTGCCTTCTGTTCGGGAGACGCGCTACGAGGATCCTTCCACCGCCTGCTCGCCATCATTGCGGGACGTGCTGTGACCGAGGAGAGCTGGACGGGGCCGTTCCTGGACGACCAAGTTGGCGCGTTTGACCTGAACATCATCCTGCCTGCAATTTCCCTGTGTGAGTGTGAACGAGCCCGCGTCTGGGCCTTAAGAATAAGACTGCTTAAGTTCTGCTCTGTGTCTCTGCTTCTACCGATCATTGTACATAATATTGGGGATAATAATTAAACCTGTGTTCTTCCTTCCATTTGATTGTTCCTGTGTTTTCCATCATTGACTAAGCGTGGTACGAATAGAACCACTCTAATCGGGGTCCAATATCAACGGTGACTGCATGGACCACGTGGTACGCAATCCGCTCGGTGTACTCAAATTACACGTGGCTCTTGCGAGGCTTGGTTCCCCGCTTTTGTGGCAGCGCAGGTATTTAGGTACGAGCGAGACTTGGTCCCGAAACCCTACCTTGCATTTGCCCGGAAGAGGTGTTTCAAGTCTCTCGGTTACGCCAGGCCCAGAAAGAACAAGGGGCTTAATCCCCCCTTGGTAAGGGTAAGAAGGGCGGCGGAAAACCGTAACAATATATATACACAAAGAATTAAGTTAAGCACCCCTACACAACGAATTAAGGTAAGCACCCCCTAATATATATTCTTTGTGTATATGTATACATTGGCATATATTCTAAGGTATGTGAGATCAAATAATGATTGGTATGACATTAGCAATTATCCATTGATGAAATTGAGTGATCAAAGTGAAAAAAAGTGATTGGTTGAGTCAGTCATCCGATCACGTGGGTCCTACACACGTTATTGACGCAAAGATCGCTAGAGGTCTTCTCAGAACAATGACTGTACGTTAGAAAACATAAACGTCATCCACACTGTCCGTGATGGACCTATAGCTCCATACTTAAATTGAGGTGAAAATATGCCTAAAATTCCCAAAAAATTTCACCTTAAATTATTCAGAATAAAATATTGAAAACGGCATGATTGTTATGTTTTTATGTGACCATAATATCACTTCTCCAGAAAATATAGCAATATCATGGGTATATTACACTGTTTTGACGACAACAAACTTGTAATGTGCGAGGTTGTAAAAAAACGGGGGGGAGGGTGCTTAACTTAATTCTTTGTGTATATATATATATACAGTGAAACCTTGACTTACGAGTGCACCAACTTACGAGTTTTCCGAGATACGAGCCTTCGCTCGGGCGGTTTTTTGCTTTGTGGTGCGAGTCGAGATCTGAGTTACGAGCTTACGCCACCCGCCACTAGGTGGCCCAACGAGCGTTCAGGTCACGTGGTTATCTTGCCGTGCAAGCATCTCTGCCGTATATCGCTGCTGCTTTGTTTTCGCATTTTTGTTATTTTGGAAAATTTCTTAGTTTTAACCATGGGTCCTAAGAAATTGAGTGCCAAGGGCAGTGCTGAGAAGAAGAAGAAGATGATGTGCTTGGATATAAAACACGCAATCGTCGAAAAACATGAGCGAGGTGTGCGTGTTGTCGACTTGGCGAGGCAGTACGATCGTAGTACTTCTACGATATGTACGATTTTGAAGCAGAAGGAGTCGATAAAGGCTATAACGCCAGCCAAGGGCGTTAAGATTATTTCAAAGCTCCGGACCTCTGTCCATGAAGAGATGGAGAAGTTGTTGTTTGTGTGGTTGACGGAGAAGCAGCTCGCAGGAGATACCGTGACCGAGAGCATCATGTGTGAGAAGGCACGAGACATTTACGGGGATTTGGTGCAGCAGGCGGCGGGAACATCAACGGACGAGGCATCGGAAGTCATTCAAAGCCAGTCGGGGATGGTTTGATAATTTTAAGAAGAGGACCGGCATTCACTCACTCCGTCGTCAGGCATGGTGAGGCAGCAAGCTCGGATGTGAAGGTAGCTGAAGATTTTATTATAACTTTTGCCGAACTGATAGAAGCCGAACGATACATCCCCCAGCAAATCTTCAACTGTGACGAGACAGGGCTCTTCTGGAAAAAGATGCCGAGGAGGACGTATATAACGGCAGAGGAGAAGAGCATGCCAGGCCACAACTTGTTCAGAGTGCCGGCGATAGCTCGCCTTCTCTTTGTGGAAGACACGGTGAGATCCTTAACATCCAACAAATAATGGGACGCAAACGGGGCGCCCAGTTTAGCGGTACACACATTGATTAATCACCCTGCCTGTGAAACACCGACATGACAGGTTATAGCTGGGTCGGGATTCAAACCCAGGCTGGACAGTTTAGAGTCAAGTGTGCGCACCTCCAGTCCAGGCCATCCTGCCAACTTGTATGCTGCATACAGGTGAAATATAAAGCGTGAGATATTTTTATATATACTGTATATTTCAAAAAAAATTGGTGTGGTTTTTGGGGGGCTGGAACGGATTAATAGCATTTCAATTCATTTTAATGGGGAAATTTAATTTGAGAAACGAGCAAATTGAGTTACGAGCTCAGTCACAGAACGAATTAAACTCGTAAGTCAAGGTTTCACTGTATATATATACTGTATATATATATTGTATATATATATATATATATACAGTGAAACCTTGACTTACGAGTTTAATTCGTTCTGTGACCGAGCTCGTAACTCAATTTGCTCGTTTCTCAAATTAAATTTCCCCATTAAAATGAATTGAAACGCTATTAATCCGTTCCAGCCCCCCAAAAACCACACCAATTTTTTTTGTTACGTGTTTTTAAATAAGAAAAATGTACTTTATAAATAACAAATAATGTATAAACAAGCACGACCTCGTATATACTGTACATAATAAAAGAGAATGTAAAGAAATAAACTGGTTTTATTAAGTGTATTTACCTTGAAGATCAGATGAAGATGCTGGCGGAGGTGGAGGAGATAACTTTTGCCTTTTTCGCCGCACTTTCCTCGCTTTCACTTGCAGGGCGTTTCAATAAAAACCTGTCCAAGGAGGTTTGTTTCTTCCTCCCTTTCAAAATGTTTCGAAAATGAGTGAGGCAAGTGTCGTTACACAGCGCCAACGCACGACCTGTTGCAACTTTTTCAGGGTGTTTCTTTTCAATAAACTCTGAAATTTTCTCCCACATTCCCAACATTTCCTTAATCTCACTTGTAGCGATAACCACCTCCGCCTCTGGCTCCTCCGCGTTAATTTCCTGCAAAACCTCCGTATTCTGCTGCTGCTGTAGCTCCTTTAATTCCTCCGTTGTCAGTTCCTCGTTGTGCTTCTCGACGAGGTCGTTAACGTCTTCTTCATTCACTTGCAGGCCCATGGACTTTCCGAGGGACACAATCTCCTCCACCACTAACACTTCAGGTTCGAATCCTTCGAAGTCCCTTTCGGACACAACCTCAGGCCACAGCTTCTTCCATGCAGAGTTTAAGGTCCTCCTTGTAACACCCTGCCAGGCCATGTCGATAATTCTGAGGCAGGTCACGATATTGTAGTGATCCTTCCAGAACTCTCGAAGGGTGAGGTGTGTGCTCTCCGTAACCGCAAAGCAGCGCCGGAACAGGTGCTTGGTGAAGAGCTTTTTGAAATTTGAAATCACCTGCTGGTCCATGGGCTGCAGGAAAGGGGTGGTGTTGGCTGGAAGGTAGAGGACCTTAATAAACTTAAATTTAAACTTAATAAACTTAATAAACTAAAATTCTTCAAGGATGTCATCTTCGAGGTTTGGTGGGTGTGTGGGAGCATTGTCAAGGACGAGAAGGGCTTGCAGGGGTATAGTGGAGCGTCTTAGCCCAAATATTCAAAAGAATTGTGCATTTTGTGATACAAGCACCAAATTTGGCACAAATGTACATTAATATGTTGCGAACATTTTCAGATATTGGGCCACTTGAAATTCCGTAATTTTTTTTTTCAAATTTTTTCAAATTTCGTAATTTCAAATTTTTCGGGTGACACCGTCACAATTTCGGTCTTCGAGGCCGGCCGATAGGCAAAGTGTGACCGGAAGGGACGAGGTTCTCCTGACCACGTGGCCCTCGATCTGGGAAGCGAGAGGCGTTCCATTAGTGGACGCGCCCCTCACGCCCGACTTTTGGGCGGCCCCGGCAGGCCGTTTGTTTTGACGTTCCCTGACAGGCCCCGCACCCCCACCTCCGGGCCGACCGGAAGCTTGTGCTGAGTACATCATACCTGAACAACTCAGTGAGGCAGAACACAGCAGTGCACACCAGGGTGACCCCTTCAGTGCATAAACCAATTAACCTGTCCACTGCAGGGCATATAGAAATGAAGTTATTTTCTGCATATAATAATAATATAAGTTCAGTTCTATATAACAATTTCTGTTATCACCACTACCACTACAACTACCACTACTACAAGCTTTGTCTGGAATTTTGTGGACTAATATAACAGACAAACAGACATACAGACAAGCTGGGATCAAAACATTACCTCCTTCCACCATTGAGTGTAGAGGTAAACATCATGGAAATTATATCATGCCCTAGATTTAATTCATGCTTACCCGTGTATTTGCTTCACTGGTTCACAAGGTCTTTTGCATACATGTAATTCAGACTCTCGTCTTCATTGCTGACCACACAATGTTCGCAACATATTAATGTACATTTGTGCCAAATTTGGTGCTTGTATCACAAAATGCACAATTCTTTTGAATATTTGGGCTAAGCCGCCCCACTATATCGGCCGGCCTCGAAGACCGAAATTGTGACGGTGTCACCCGAAAAATTTGAAATTACGAAATTTGAAAAAATTTGAAAAAAAAAATTACGGAATTTCAAGTGGCCCAATATCTGAAAATGTTCGCAACATATTAATGTACATTTGTGCCAAATTTGGTGCTTGTATCACAAAATGCACAACAGGTTTGCTATGCTGCTACACTAGTAGGTTATTTTCCAAAAGGTACTTCTTGATGGCAGGACCAAAGACCAGGTTTACCCACTCCACAAAGAACTGCCTGGTGACCCACGCCTTTGCGTTTGCTCTCCACATAACCTGCAGTTTTTCTTGAAGTATCGTATGAGACTTAAAGGCTCTGGGGTTTTCAGAGTGATATACGAGTAGCGGCTTAATCTTGCAGTCACCACTCGCATTCGCGCACAGTGCAAGGGTTAACCTATCCTTCATGGGTTTGTGGCCTGGCATGCTCTTCTCCTCTGCCGTTATATACGTCCTCCTCGGCATCTTTTTCCAGAAGAGCCCTGTCTCGTCACAGTTGAAGATTTGCTGGGGGATGTATCCTTCGGCTTCTATCAGTTCGGCAAAAGTTATAATAAAATCTTCAGCTGCCTTCACATCCGAGCTTGCTGCCTCACCATGCCTGACGACGGAGTGAATGCCGGTCCTCTTCTTAAAATTATCAAACCATCCCCGACTGGCTTTGAATGACTCTTCCGATGCCTCGTCTGTTGATGTTCCCGCCGTCTGCTGCACCAAATCCCCGTAAATGTCTCGTGCCTTCTCACAGATGATGCTCTCGGTCACGGTATCTCCTGCGAGCTGTTTCTCCGTCAACCACACAAACAACAACTTCTCCATCTCTTCATGGACAGAGGTCCGGAGCTTTGAAATAATCTTAACGCCCTTGGCTGGCGTTATAGCCTTTATCGACTCCTTCTGCTTCTAAATCGTACATATCGTAGAAGTACTACGATCGTACTGGCTCGCCAAGTCGACAACACGCACACCTCGCTCATGTTTTTCGACGATTACGTGTTTTATATCCAAGCACATCAGCCTTTTCTTCTTCTCAGCACTGCCCTTGGCACTCAATTTCTTAGGACCCATGGTTAAAACTAAGAAATTTTCCAAAATAAACAAAATGCGAAAACAAAGCAACAGCGATACGGCAGAGATGCTTGCATGGCAAGATAACCACGTGAACTGAACGCTCGCTGGGCTACCTAGTGGCGGGTGGCGTAAGCTCGCTCGCTCGTAACTCAGATCTCGGCTCGCATCACAAAGCAAAAAATCGTCCGAGCGACGGCTCGTATCTCGGAAAACTCGTAAGGTGGTGCACTCGTAAGTCAAGGTTTCACTGTATATATATATATATATATATATATATATCTATATATGTATGTATATATATATATATATATATATATATATATATATATATATGTATATGTATATATATATATATATATCTACGGTTTTGAGATTGGCACATTGAAGTCATTAAAGGTTAACGGGTTTCCCCCATAGTTAGTCACACGAACATCATAAAGGCCCATTTGTAGTATAGTTATGTCTTAGTATGTGTAAGAATAGGCCATTTCCCCTCTTAGTGCCTGCGTTGTGTAAAGACAGAAAATAGACTTTACTTGCCACCGATTTCCCAGCCACCCTAGCCTTGATCCAGTTTGTTAAGCATTGGCTTCCCACTAGTCGAGTAACACGAGGTATGCCTAAAAAGGGTGGAGCCAGCGCTGAGGTCGGGGAGCGGCAGCGGGAGACGGTAAGAGCCACCAGCCAATCAGGGCTCTAGCGGCATGGCGTGAGAGGGCGTGGTGAGGCGCGCCTGGTGAGTTCAAGAAGGTTCGTGGGGCGTGCCTATATAACGCGCTGCGCAAAGCCCTCGACAAGACTTGAGAGGGTTTGCTCGCACGCAAAGACTTGTCGGGAGAGGGACTTATCAGCAGGGCTTTGCTGCAAGAGGGTCAGAAGGACTTGTTCAGTGGAGACGCCATTGTGAACTATAACCTCGCAGTATAACGTGCGCACCCAGGGGAAGAAGGAGAAGCATTGGCGGTACACATACGCAGGCGCAGCCTGACGCGCCGGGAAAGCGAATAGCGCTTTTCACCCACGCGAGTAAGTGCGGCCATAGCCGCAAGTGAATAACCGCCAGCTGCGTCGAGGTCCACTCCCTACCAATTCGCCCTGTGATAACTCGCTCCATCCAGACGACACGCGGAGAGCTCCTGCCTTCACCTACTCCAAAGGACGTGCCGGGGACCGGAGAGAACTGCACGAGAGCCATCCATGGGCGAGCTGGTGAACATCGTCCTGCCATCTGCAAGCCCCGTGTGAGTGTGTGTGCGTGAGACGGGCCCGTGTCCCTGGGATTAAGTATAAGACTGTTTTAAGGATTGCTCTGTGTCTCTGCTCTTGAACCATTGTACATTGTAAATAATAATAATTAAACCTGTTATTCCTTTGCTTCCAAATTCGATCGCCTTTGTGATTTCTCCATTGACGAAGCATGGTACGAATAAGAGCCGCTTGAATCGGGGTCTAGTAAGTGATAACGGCGCGGATCGCGTGTACGCAACCGCTCAGCGTATCAACATACGTGGTTTGTGCGGGGCTTATCTCCTCGCTTCAGGGCAGCGCGAGTATTTAGGTAATAGCGAATTTGGTCCTAATACCCTATTTCATGCTGTCCGGACGGGATGTCATAGGTCCCGGGTCGCGCTGGTCAGTCAGAGACAAGGGGACTAATCCCCCTTGGTAAGGGGAGAAGGCCGGCGGCAGATCCGCAACAATATATACTAGACCAGTATATCTATATATATATATATACACACACAGTATCAGTATCTTTATATATATATACACACACAGTATGTATATATATATATATATATATATATATATATATATATATATATATATATATATATATATATATATATATATATATATATACATACTGTGTGTGTATATATATATATATATATATATATATATATATATATATATATTGTAACGAATGTGGAAACGTTACAATGTGAACGTTACAAAAGTATGGTAATAAAGCACGGCGTTACGCGCGCTGCTTGTGAGCAAGGAGGAAGCGGACAAGCGGTAACATATAAACGTCTTTATTGTAAGACTACACTGTAACACTGAACCCTTCCGGGCTGGTCGCCCGGTGTATATCCTGAGGCCACGCCTACCCCTCGGGCGTGGCCACCGCCCACTTGGTGCGTGGAATGATGTCACCACGCCAGTGGGCTTTTGTGTCCGCCACACGCGCCCCCCCAGAATTCCCGCGCACCTGGAGGGCCAGTTTGCGGGGCAGACGAATGACCCGGCCGAAGCGCCCCCTGGCGATCGGCGGCGTCCGGGGTGCAGGGATACCAGGTGGGATGCCCCTGGCTGCCCCTGGGATGGGTGCAGGACCGGGGGGCGCCGTGGCGGCGGGGCTGGGCGGTGCCGGGGGTCCGCCCGCAGGAGGGCGGCCCCGACGTGGGGGTCGGGCCACTGGCGGTGGATGGTCCACATCGAGGTGGGCCGGCTTGAGGCGGTCTACCGAAACGCGGTCAGGAGTACCGCCGATGTCCAGGGTGAAGTGCTTCGCCCCGGTCTCCAGCACGCGGAAAGGCCCGTCGTACGGGGGCCGCAGTGGTGTCCGATGGGCATCGTGGCGGACGAAGACGTACTCCGCCGTGCGAAGCTCCGGGGCGACGTGCGTCGGTGGGTGCCCGTGGCATGCCGTTGGCACCGGGGCGAACCTCTGGGCGGTCTCTTGCAGAGCGGAGCGCTGCTGTGCCGCGGACCATGGTGCCGTGGAGTCGGGGAGGAACTCGCCCGGCACCCGCAGCGGTTGCCCGAAGACCAACTCCGCCGCGGATGCGCGCAGGTCCTCCTTGGGCGCCGTCCGGAGGCCCAGCAGGACCCAGGGGAGCCTGTCGACCCAGCCGCCGTCGCGGAGGGTGGCCCGGAGCGCGGCCTTCAATGAGCGGTGAAATCGCTCACACAGGCCGTTAGCCTGGGGGTGGTAGGCCGTGGTTCGGTGCAGCCGGACCCCGAGCCCCTGCGCAACCGCCCCCCAGAGCTCCGAGGTGAACTGGGGGCCGCGGTCGGATGAGATGTCTGAGGGGGCGCCGAACCGGGCGACCCAGGTGGCGATGAAAGCCTGCGCGACATCGGCCGCCGTTGTCGACGCCAAGGGCACGGCCTCCGGCCACCGGGTGGTGCGGTCCACCATGGTGAGGACGTAGGTGAAACCCCGCGAGGGGGGCAGAGGTCCCACCAGGTCCACGTGGACGTGGTCAAACCGGCGTTCCGGCACCGTCACCGGGGCCAACGGGGCCTGGGTGTGCCGGTGCACCTTGGCGCGCTGGCACGCGAGGCACGTCCTGGCCCAGCCGCGGACGGCCTTCCGGAGGCCATGCCAGACGAACTTGTCGGCGATCAGCCTTTGGGAGGCCCTCGCGCCCGGGTGGGACAGGCCGTGGATGGCGTCAAACACCTGGCGCTGCCAGCCCGCGGGCACAATGGGGCGAGGACGCCCGAGGGAGACGTCGCACAAGAGGGCCGCGCCCGCGCCGTCGAACGGCACCTCGGTGACGCGGAGGCCCGTGACAGCGGTCCGCAAGGCCTGGACGTCGGGGTCAGCGGCCTGGTCCGCTGCCATCCGGGCATAGTCGATGCCGAGGTGGACTGTGTGGGCGACGGCCCGGGAAAGGCAATCCGCCACCGGGTTGTCCTTCCCCGCGACGTGCTGGATGTCCGTCGTGTACTCGGACACGGCCGAGAGGTGACGCTGCTGCCGGGCCGACCACGGCTCGGTGACCTTGCCCATCGCGAAGATCAGCGGCTTGTGGTCGACGAAGGCAGTGAACGCCCGGCCCTCGAGCAGATGGCGGAAGTGCCTGACCGCCAAGTGAAGTCCGAGCAACTCGCGGTCGAAGGTACTGTAACGGCGTTCGGGCGGGCGAAGCTGCCGGCTAAAGAACGCCAGCGGTTGCCAAGCTCCACGCACCCATTGCTCGTGCACCGCGCCCACCGCGTAGTCCGAGGCATCGGTGGTGAGGGCGATCGGTGCATCGGGCGCCGGGTGCGCGAGCATGGTGGCGTTAGCCAAGGCGAGCTTCGCGCCCGTGAACGCCGTGTCCATCTGCTCGGTCCAGGTAACGTCGACTTTGCCCGGCTTACCTCGGAGAGCTTCGTGCAGGGGGCGCAGGAGCTGGGCGATACGGGGCAGGAACCGATGGTAAAAGTTCACCATGCCCAGGAACTCCTGCAGCCCTCTGATCGTGCGGGGGCGCGGAAACCCCTTCACCGCCTCCACCTTGGCCGGCAGGGGGACGGCGCCGTGCCTGGTGACACGGTGCCCCAGAAAATCGATTGTGGCGGCGCCGAACCGGCACTTTGCAGGGTTCACAATCAGGCCATGCTGGCCCAGGCGTTCGAAGAGCGTGCGGAGGTGGCGTAGGTGCTCTTCGCGGGACGCGCTGGCGACGAGGATATCGTCCAGGTAGACGTAGACAAAATCCAAGTCGCGCAGGACGCTGTCCATCAGTCGCTGGAAGGCCTGAGCCGCATTCTTCAGACCGAAGGGCATGCGCAGGAACTCGAAGAGTCCGAACGGCGTGATGACCGCCGTCTTCGGGACGTCCTCCGGCCTGACGGGGACCTGATGGTAGCCGCGTATGAGGTCCACCTTCGAGAAGAAGGACCTGCCCGCCAAACGGGCGGAAAAGTCCTGAATGTGGGGGACGGGGTAGCGGTCGGGAGTCGTGGCGTCATTGAGACGGCGATAGTCCCCGCACGGTCGCCATCCCCCGCCGGGCTTCGGCACGATGTGCAGCGGCGACGCCCAAGCACTCTCTGAGCGCCGAACGATGCCGAGTCGCTCCAGGGTAGCGAACTCCGCTTTTGCCACCGCCAGCTTCGCCGGCTCGAGGCGGCGTGCCCGGGCGTAGACCGGTGGCCCGACGGTGGGGATGTGATGGGCCACCCCGTGCTTGACGGCCCCCGCCGAGAAGGTGGGCCGCGTGAGGGCCAGGAAGCCGGCGAGGAGGCGGGTGAATGCGTCCGCTGCCGGAAGCGTACAGACCAACGTGGCCGGAACCGAATCGTTCGGCAAGCCGCTTGGCAAGCCGCTCGTTGAGCTGGGCAACTCACAAGCGAGCGAGCTGAACGTCTCGGCCTGGACAAGCCGTCTGCGCTTGACGTCGACCAGGAGCCCATTAGCGCACAGGAAGTCCGCGCCAAGCAGTGCCATGGGCACGTCGGCGGTGACGAACGTCCAACGGAAAACCTGCCCTCCAAACCGCAGAGAGAGGCAGCGTTTTCCGTACGTACGGATGGGCGTCCCGTTCGCGGCAAGCAGCGCGGGGCCCCCACCCGCGGCGTGCTTGTCTGACGTGCCGGCGGGAATGACACTCACCTGCGCTCCCGTGTCGCACAGGTAACGGCGCCCGGAGAAGGTGTCCGTTATGAACAGCAGGCTGCTCGAACGGCTGGCGCTCATCGCCACAATTGAGCGCCGGCCCGGGCATTTCCCGACCCGTTGAAGGAGCACGGCGGATGACACCGCCGAGCTTCGTGGCCGAACTTGGCGTGGAACCAGCACCAGGTGGTGGAGCTGGAGGAGCGCGGCTGGCTCCGCCAGGCCGGTGGAGTCGACGGGTTTCCCCGCGGTGGCGGTTTTCGCCGCGGCGGTGGGCGGGGCGTGGCGGCGTTCACGAGGTGCGTATCAGCATGCTGCTGAACCTCAGCGTGCTGTAGAAGATGATGCTGTGGAACATCAGCGTCGAAGGCCGTGACGGCCACGCCAACGCTCGCCCGCGTGTCCGAAGCGGCGAAGTACTTGTCCGCCTCGGCCGCCAATGCTCGGGGTTCCGTTAGCCCGGTCCCGGCCAACGCGAGGCGAACCTGCGCTGGAAGTTGGCGACGGAAAAGCGCCCGGAATAGCGAATCGGGGGCTTCGTCGCCCAACAGTGACAGCATATGGTCCATTCGGACCGACGGGCGCGTCTCACCGAGCTCGGGGAGATCCAGGAGGCGGTCGGCCCGTGCGTCGTCCGTGAGGCTGAACGTGGCTAGGAGTAGCCGCTTGAGTGCCTCGTACTTGTGGCCGTCCGGTGGGTGGCGAAGGACGGACACAACTCGAGCGGCCGTGCCGGGCCCGAGGGAGGCGACGACGTGGCAGTAGCGCGTGTCATCGCCGGTGAGGTGCCGAAGCTGAAATTGGGCTTCGGCCTGGACGAACCAGACTTCGGCCTGAGCCTCCCAAAATTCCGGAAGTTTGACGAAGGCGGCCATGGCGATGGCGTCGCGTGTGGAAGGATCGCTCCGGCAGATCCAACGTCGAGGGTCACCAGTAAAGCGCGGCGTTATGCGCGCTGCTTGTGAGCAAGGAGGAAGCGGACAAGCGGTAACATATAAACGTCTTTATTGTAAGACTACACTGTAACACTGAACCCTTCCGGGCTGGTCGCCCGGTGTATATCCTGAGGCCACGCCTACCCCTCGGGCGTGGCCACCGCCCACTTGGTGCGTGGAATGATGTCACCACGCCAGTGGGCTTTTGTGTCCGCCACAGTAACACCCTGTTAATGTAAGTAATGGTCGCAGCCGTCCTCCTAGTTAATTCCATGAAACTTACACGCAGGTCACGATATATCTTTTAAATAGTGTATTTCCTTATTCCATGTAGGCTAAATATGTGTTTCCCACTAGATTGACTTTGCATTGTATCAAACAAAATAAGCGTAGGCCCTTCCAATTTCCCCAAACATCTCCGCTCTCCAAAGTTCCTTTCAAAAGGGGAGTTGTTTTCAATCCCGCAGGCCGCCATTGCCCATGTGCTAATCTCGGAGAAGAAAGGCGTGTCTCCACCTCGTCATAAGGGGGGAGGAGTGAGCCAGCCCTAACAGCCAATCAGCACCGCGGTGAGCGACCCGGTAGGCGTGCCCTCGGAGCCGGCGGCTTGATTTCGCCCGAGGTGATAAAAGCGACTGTAAGGGACTGCTTTACCAGATGACCTGGGAGATGAGCAAAGAGGCGGCACCAAGAGGAGCGGTGAGATGCGAAACGCTCCAAGCCAAAGAGGAGAGGTACTCGGCAAGGAAACCAGCTTTGGAGAGACGCGCTGAAAGGAGGGAGACGGCTCCACCACAAGAAGAGGAGCAGGTGTGCCGAACCAGCGCGTGACGTCTACCGCAGCGGATACGCGACGGAGGGTTTTCCCGCCAAAACCGCGAGGAATTGAGAGCTGCTGCCTCCGACTTTGCCTCCCTCTCAAGCAATCCACCTCAAGCCCTACCTGCCTGCATTATCCCCTGTGTAAGTGTGAACGTCCTGTCCTGCTCGTTGTCTTGGGGTTAAGTAAAAATGAATAGTGTAAGTTAACGATTCGCTGTGTTACTGCTTCTTCCATCCATTGCTGTGTGTGTATAATAAATCTGTTCTCCCTCCGTATTCTTCTTCTTCTTCTTTTTCATTCTCTTTCGGTCGCTTTAGAGGTTTCCCGATTGAATATCTGTGGGGCGATCTGGTCAACGTCGGGTGGAATCGGGTTCTAATCGGGGAGTAACTGTTCGGACGCGGTTAAATACACCACCGCTCGGTCAATATAACATCTAAAACCGCGTCTGTAACAAATGGTGTCGAGGAGTTGGATTCGGACCTGGGACTAAATTTGTTAGGCCCAAATTTTGGAACACCAATTGTACTATTAGAGTAACAATTGGTGTCGAGGAGGGAGATCGGACCCGAAATCGGACCCGAAGCGCGCTTAACGCGCTCAAAATTACAAGCTGCCGAAATTTATTTTGTTTTATAAAGCAAAACCCGAATTTTGAGATCGCGCCATGAACAATCAAGGCGATCGGATGTCGGTGGGAGAGATAGACAGGGTGGAATCGACCCAGGACCTCGGGGAAATGTATGTGGAGGAAAGGGAGGAGGAGAAAAATGGCAATGTGGTTGCGGAGGTTTCAGACGCACAAAATGGCGCTCTCGCGCACGTGGTTGAGGGGGCCACGGCCGCGGAACCAATGAGCGCGACCCAAATGCAAGCCTTCATGACCCAATTCATGGTGGAAATGCAGAAAAAAAACGATAGTGAGAAAATGGAAAGCAGAAAAATGGGGGCCCTTATGGACAGGCTAGAAGCCAAAATGGGGGTAATGGGAAACCAAATTGAAGCAACAACGAACGGAATGAGGGCCGATAGAGAGGCAAGGGAGCAGAGGGACAGAGACCGCAAGTTGGGCGAAAGGGTCCCAGGGCTACGCGAGGAGGTAAAGCGAGGTGAGAAGCGTATGGAGAAAGAGGTGAGAAATAATACGGCTAAGTTACAAGGGGGAATAGAAGATCTGACGAAGGGAGTAGAACAGCTGACCGTCGGACAAAGGGAACTAGCGGACCAAGTGGAAAAGAACACTGCAATCATTGGGGGTTTGAAAGCGACACAAAAGGACATTAAAAACGAATTAATAGCAACACAAAAGGAATGTCAGATGGTACATGAGGGGTTGACGAAGAAGTTGGAGGAGGTGACAGAAGTGATGGAGACGAAGGACCGAGAGGTGAGGACGCACATCGAAACGGTTAAGGTGGCGTTAGAGGAAGAGATAGAGGGGGCGCACCGGGAGATGAAGGAGGTAAAGGAAAAATTAGAGGAGGTGGAAGAGGGGGTGAGTGAAATTAAGAAGAGACGGAGGGAATCTAAGAGGGAGATAAAGGAGGAAGTCATGGAATATGTACAAGGTCTGTGTTCAAATCATGATGAGGTGCTCACTAACCAAATAAAAAGTTTGCAGGTGGCAGAGGAGGTGCGACGACGAAGTACGGAGGTGAGTGGCAATGTATATGATGTGAGGAAAGCTTCAGTCGGCTTGGGGATTGGTTTGGATCCGGGTGTTCGTGAGAGGCCGTTGGTGAAGTGTGCGACAGGTCTGGTGTGCGAAGAAAGAGGTGTGCGAGAATGTCCGACCATGGGGTGTGTGAGGAAAAAGTGCACGCCGAGGAGTGAGTGTGCCGTCAGGAGTGAGTCGGTCGTAGCGCGTGTGCGAGGGAGCACAGGGAAGCGCAGTGTGGTGAGTGTTATGGAGGAAGTAACGAAAAAGTGTGCGCAAGAGGATGCGCGAGAAAGGTGTGTAACGGACGGGTGCATGGGGAAAGCGCATGCTGTCAAGAGTAAGGGAGAATGCATGCCTGTGGTGAGTGTTACAGAGGGTGTAACGGGACAATGTGCGGAAGAGTGTGTGCGAGAAAGGTGTGTAACGGACGGGTGCATGAGGAAAGAGTGTGCTGTCGAGAGTAAGGGTGAGTGCGCGACCGAGAGTGGAGGTGAGAGTAGTGAGAGTGAAACGGAGCGTGAGTTGGTTATGACAGGTGAGCGAGGATGTACACCTGGAATGGAAGGATGCACACCTGGAATGGTAGAGCGTGAGTGGGAATGCACACTGGAATTGGTAGTGAGGCACGTGGTTGGGTGTGCGGGTGAGAGCACACCTGTGATTGTCACAAAGGAGGTGACCGAGAAAGGGGCGTGAAGAGGTGTATTGGTGAGGTGTGCGAGCGACGAATGTGTGCCAAGGTGTTCGGTGGTCAGGTGTGTGACCAAGTCGGTGAGCGGAATGAGTGTACCGAGGTGTGTAAGAAAAGGAACGCCGAGGAGCATGGAAACGGCTGCATGTATGAGCAAGAAAGGGGTAGCGTATGCTTGTAAGCATCCAGGTGAGGCGTCGACGGTAACCGGGTTAAAGGTTAGAACGACTTATAGCCGAATCGGGCCCTCGGTGCGCGTCGGGCAGCTTCGCGTGCCGCGAGGACCAGCGGGGATCCGAACCACGGCGGTTTCGAAAGAACCGCCGTACGCGATCCACGCTGTGCCTCGCTT
Source organism: Myxine glutinosa (assembly GCF_964187855.1). Lineage (NCBI taxonomy): Eukaryota > Metazoa > Chordata > Myxini > Myxiniformes > Myxinidae > Myxine > Myxine glutinosa. The sequence continues at coordinate 90,968,730 of NC_136268.1, forward strand.
GGAACGGCCGCGTCCGGGCTCCACTAGGCGGAGCGGGCAGCTGGATAGGAAGGGTCGTTATGGCGACCACGTTTTGTTGAGACGTGCCGGCAGGTCGAGATCGGGACATTGGATGGCTCCACGCCGAGGTGGTGCGTGGGATCTCGGCCCGGGTAAGCCCCCGCCCCTGCCCCGAATGCGGGACGCATCCAGCCGCCGGCACAAAAGAATCCGTGTTCATTGCTCGGCTGTACGAAGCCGGGCTGTAGACGTGAATTGGCGCACCGAGAGGATGTAATAAGTAGACGGATGATGATGGTAGTGATTTAATACGAAATTTATAATAGTGGGTAGAATTGGCAGTAAATGGAAAATTTTTGAATTGGTTGGAATTTGGACGAGCAAAATTGATAGAGAGACCCCCGATGTGGTGGGATGGCAAATCCACCATCCCTCACAGAGTGGGGGCAAATGCGCAATAGTTTATGGGGTGGCTATGACAACCGAGCCAGGGAGGGCTTGGATAATTGTAGGGATCTAGTGAAGATGACATTAGGTAACGTTAAGATTAGTTAGTGACTGATACCTGTAGTGGGGACGCAGGTAGATTAGTGTGGATGATAATGACGTGGGAGCGCAATAGTTTAAAGGGACGACTGGGAAGCGCAAGTTTCAGAGGGGAGTAGTTAGCTGAGATGATGCCGTGTGTGTGAGGATTGAACAGGTGAGAATTGAACAGGTGAGAATTGAACAGGTGTGATTGCACAGGTGTGCAACTGAACAGGTGTGTGGAGCAGTGTATGAGGGAGTAGTGGTGATTGCGTGTTGTGTCGACCAAATGGTCCAGGAAGAAAGGAGGGTGCAGGTGGCACCAGGTGTGAGGGCGCAGGTGTGCCACAACAGGTGTATGTGGCTGTGTGGAATAAATGGTAGTGTGGAATATCTGGAGTATTGGAATGGATGGTCGTGGAGTGAGTATGGTGGAAATTGTGGAGTGGCGTGGATGGTGCGAAGGTGTGAAATGGGGGAAGAGTGGACCCCCATCACGGATACCCGGGGCGGGTAGTGTAAGTGTTAGGTAGAGGGTACAGGTAAATTGTGGTTGGATATTGGCATCTGTGGTGCGGGTGACAGAATGGTATTTGGATGGGTGCATTAGTGTTGTGGAAATGGCTGGGCGTGTAGCCTGTTAGTGTGTGTAGTTGTTTGGGCGCTCCACCACTGTAAGGATGTCGGCCAGGTGAGGCCGCAGGTGGGCTCTGGGAGCCGGTAGTAGTTGTTGTGGATGGGGCCCGAGGATCCGGAGGACGGACCCGGGTAGCCCAGTGCCAGAGGGCACCGAGTGGGGTGACAGAGCCAGGAGGGGCCTGCCCCAGTTAGATAGGTTAGGGTGAGGAGCTAGGTAAGCTCGGGTGGCAACTACAGTGGTGGAGGTGTGCAGGTGGGTAGACCTGCTGGGAGAGTTACACGTCGCAGCCCAGAAATTATGCGAGGGCACCGGGAGATGAATCGGGGGAGTGAGACCCCAAAATTGAGAAGCACCACAGTTTGGTCAATGGGAATTGGTTATTAGAACCCATAGTGTAAGTTGGCCAATGGATTGGCAGGGAAAGACCCCGGGTAGTGTAAAGTGTGTTAAAGTCATTTAGAAAAAGGTTAGGATGAAGGATCTCCTCGCACCATCTGCATCCACTCACCTGAGGTGACAGGTACTCCACACCATGCCATGTTTTGATTATTTTTTATGATGCAAATGTTTGGATTGTGAGACGCATCATGACGTGGGTGTGACATTGTGCGTAATTCCATCTCTCCCTCCTTATGAGGATTGATGATGAATTGGTGATGGCAAATTTTGAAGTAGAGGGATTGTGGTGACGAATTTGGTATAGGGGAAATATGGGGAAGACGTGACAGTAGTGACGAATTGGTAATGTGTAGATTTTGTACATATGGGGTAAGGGCAAGGGCAAGGGTAGGGTAGGTGACAGGGGGGTGACGTACGGTAGGGACGAGCTTTCTCACTTCGCCCTCCGTACGCATTTCGCCTTGCATTGCCTTATTGACGTGTACCCTTGTGACCTTACCCCTCGCTCAATTGTCTTTCTTTTGTCTCCCACATGACCTGTGCGCCATTGGGTGCCGAGGGGAGCATGCGTGAGGTGGCCATTGTGCGCCCGAGATTCCCAGAACCAGCATGCATTGCGTTGATGTACCACTTTATGGACCGCTGTTCTGCGGCCAAGTACCACTTGATGGACCCCAGGTTCTGGGGCAGGGCACCTCTGTTGGAGACCGGCCATAGTGGCCAGGGAATCTTGCTTGCGGACCTCAGTAAGGTGGCACCTATGCCAAACAGGTGGACCACCCTTAGTTGGCCCCTGAGGCCCTAAATAAAAACGAACACAAGTTGTGCTTTTTATTATGTCCAAATAGGCCGCATGAAGCCAGAAGACGTCGGGAAGAACATCGGCCCAGCAGAGAAAGTGAAGACCACCACCAGTTGTTTTGTTGTGTTTATTAAGAACCATGGTGACTGCGCACCAAGTGGTGTTTTTGGTGCTTTGTGGTGCTTGTGGTGTTTTTGGTGCTTTTGGGTGCTTTGGTGGTATTGGTACTGGTGCATCGATGCAATGCGTGCTGTCTCCTCCCTCCCAACAGGAATTTCTTTTTTTTTCTTGTTCCCTAAAAAGAAAAAAAAGAAAAAAAACACAGGTCCTGGGTTGCGTTGTAAATAAGAAATCACGTCATTGGAAATAATGCTCCCCACCGTAAATGTATAGTTTGAGAATAATTCCGTAATTCGGTTAGCTGTGGGCTTGAGTCTGTTAGACAGGGTGCAATGCAATAGGGGGACATACTTATTTGTGTTTTAAGATTGTCACACTCAGGGTCAGGTTAATTGTAGAGGGAATTACACCTACGTGTCACACTAAGTTAAAGTTTAGTAGGCCCGAGCACGGGCCTGAAGAAAGGAGGGTGCAGTGTAACGAATGTGGAAATGTTACAATGTGAACGTTACAAAAGTATGGTAACACCCTGTTAATGTAAATAATGGTCGCAGCCGTCCTCCTAGTTAATTCCATGAAACTTACACGCAGGTCACGATATATCTTTTAAATAGTGTATTTCCTTATTCCATGTAGGCTAAATATGTGTTTCCCACTAGATTGACTTTGCATTGTATCAAACAAAATAAGCGTAGGCCCTTCCAATTTCCCCAAACATCTCCGCTCTCCAAAGTTCCTTTCAAAAGGGGAGTTGTTTTCAATCCCGCAGGCCGCCATTGCCCATGTGCTAATCTCGGAGAAGAAAGGCGTGTCTCCACCTCGTCATAAGGGGGGAGGAGTGAGCCAGCCCTAACAGCCAATCAGCACCGCGGTGAGCGACCCGGTAGGCGTGCCCCCGGAGCCGGCGGCTTGATTTCGCCCGAGGTGATAAAAGCGACTGTAAGGGACTGCTTTACCAGATGACCTGGGAGATGAGCAAAGAGGCGGCACCAAGAGGAGCGGTGAGATGCGAAACGCTCCAAGCCAAAGAGGAGAGGTACTCGGCAAGGAAACCAGCTTTGGAGAGACGCGCTGAAAGGAGGGAGACGGCTCCACCACAAGGAGAGGAGCAGGTGTGCCGAACCAGCGCGTGACGTCTACCGCAGCGGATACGCGACGGAGGGTTTTCCCGCCAAAACCGCGAGGAATTGAGAGCTGCTGCCTCCGACTTTGCCTCCCTCTCAAGCAATCCACCTCAAGCCCTACCTGCCTGCATTATCCCCTGTGTAAGTGTGAACGTCCTGTCCTGCTCGTTGTCTTGGGGTTAAGTAAAAATGAATAGTGTAAGTTAACGATTCGCTGTGTTACTGCTTCTTCCATCCATTGCTGTGTGTGTATAATAAATCTGTTCTCCCTCCGTATTCTTCTTCTTCTTCTTTTTCATTCTCTTTCAGTCGCTTTAGAGGTTTCCCGATTGAATATCTGTGGGGCGATCTGGTCAACGTCGGGTGGAATCGGGTTCTAATCGGGGAGTAACTGTTCGGACGCGGTTAAATACACCACCGCTCGGTCAATATAACATCTAAAACCGCGTCTGTAACAATATATATATATATATACAATAGATATATATATATATATATATATATATATATATATATATATATATATATACACGCGCAGTATATATATATACACACTTGGCATTTAATATGGATTATTTTTTTTGTGGGGGTGAACTTACTTTTCAAGATGACTTAGAACCAAAAGTTCATTGGAATTATGTTGAAATTATTCTAGATTTTGCTAATGTGACCTTTAAAAGAAACAAAAACCACATTTGACATTTCGAAGCAAATAAATTGATCCTTGAAAGTGATGTAAACTGATATCGAACTCAATTCATGGACAGTACTGTGTTAAACCTCTGTGCGTTTTCCAGAAGTATCTCTCTATTTTGCACATTAGCCAATAATTTTTTTTAACAAAAACAAAAGTTAAATTACGACTGGGATTACGGACAGTAAAATTACAGTTCAGTACTTCGTGTAACCCCACGAGCATTCAGGAGAGCACGTACACGTTGAGGCATGCTGTTCACGAGATTTGCCAAGGTTTGGACAGGAATCGCTTGCCATGCAGTGACAATAGTCTGCTGCAATTCACGCACAGGGGCAGGCTGCTGGTCCAAGTTGTCGATTTGACACGTTAATTCTGCCCACAAGTTCTCTATCGGATTCATATCCGGGGACATGGCAGGCCACTCCATATGCTCTACACCATGGTCAGCAAGAAAGTGTTGCTTCATGCGAGCACGATGAGGCCGTGCATTGTCATCTTGGAAGACAAAGTTTCCTCAAAAGGTTGCACGAACAAATGGAAGCAATGTTTCTTCCAGAATGGCCCTGTGCTTGAACTGGTTCAGGTTTCCATTCAGAACAACCAGGTCAGTTTTGCCCCCTGCATGAAAAGCAGCCCAAACGGTCACCCCACCACCTCCAGCTTGGACTCTTGGCACTAGACAATCTTCGTTGTAGGCTTCATGCACTTGTCTGTGCACTCGGACGCGGCCATATTGACGATAGACCAGAAATCTAGACTCGTCACTGAAGATCACGTGATTCCAGTGTCCTGGCTGCCATTGACGGTGCTCTATGGCCCACTGCAATCGGCGCTGGCGGTGTTGTCTGGTCAGACGTGGCTTTCTCAGGGGACGCCTGGCACGATTGCCTGCTTGAACCAGTCGTTGGTTGACGAGCCTTCTGGATACAGGCACATTTGTCAGTTGCTGCCACTCAGCCCTAAGCCGATTAGCTGACTTGGTACGGCCATTGCGGACTAACCGGTGCAGCTGGCGATCATCCCTCCTTGTGGTTCTGCGGGGACGTCCCGACCTCGGTATTGGAGTAGGGACACCCCTCTGAGCATTTCGTTTCAGGATCTTTGACACCTGACCTTGAGTGATGCCATACTGCCGAACAATAGCATGCTGTTTCATGCCGGAATTTCGTAAAGCCACCACTAAATGACAAACAGCATTGTCGAGTTGACGGACCATCTCCAGGGGAAGCGGCAATAACTTTTGTAGACGTGCAGCAGTTGTTTTCCACAAATACAGAATGCAACAACCCTTATATACCCGATTGTGAAGCCAATCGTCAAATGTACCTGTCCGTACATTTTGTCATGCCACCTGTGAAATAATCCTGTTATTAACTTCTTGCTGCAACAGACAATCAGTGACATGGTTCTTTTAACAAAGAAATCACCGAAGCGTAAAAGAAACTCACCATATTGATATACCGAGTTCAGAAAGTAAACCCAAGTCAAGAAAAAATATATATTCCATATTAAATGCCAAGTCTGTATATATATATATATATATATATATATATATATATATATATATATATATATATATATATATATATACATATATACATATATACATATATATATATATATATATATATATATATATATATATATTGTTGTGGATATGAGAATGTTTTTTTAATTTTATTGTTGTGGTAAAATGTTGTTGTAAAAGGTTGTTGTAAAATATCACCCCTCCTCCCTCCGTTTGTGGTTGTATAAAGGTCAAAGGGCGTTCCCGTAGTTAGTCCATAAAACATACATGCAGGACACGATATATCTTTTTTGACAGTTATATCCTTATTATGTGTACTAGGGCATGCCCGTACTATATCTATATCTAAAATTATATCCCCCCCTCTATTTACATGAAATGGTTTGGTCCATGAAATGTTTTGGTCCATTCGCAACGCCAAAGCGAACGGCGAACGCTTTACATGAAATGGTTTGGTGCATGAAATGTTTTGGTCCATTCGCAACGCCAAAGCGAACGGCGAACGGCTTGCGAGTACAGTGACAATCCCCCCGGGGTTTTTATTAGTTTTAAAACATAGTTTAACGCCAACATAGCGCCAACATAGTTTGCAAACGTGAAATAAATGAATACGCTCTCAAATGTGCCATCCGAGGCAGAGTGTGTCCGCCACGTTCGGCACACGCGATAGCTCGCTGCTCTCTGATTGGTTGAATCGTTTTTTGGACATAGCTCGGTAAGTAATTGTCCGATTAATATGAAACCTTGAAAAGGCACATCCTCGGGTCCCCAGCAATATACCTGGCAAGTTTCAAGTATATCGGACCCGTGGTTGTCGAGAAACAGCGGTCACAGACAAACAAACGTACAAACGTACAAACAAACAAACACACAGAGATTACTGGAATTATAGATAGATTAGCGTAAGGCTGTGTCTTCCATTAATTGAAATACTCCATTGCACCAGTGAAAGAGAATAGATCCCCTTTCCTTCCCATCCCCAAAATCTCCATTTCATATTACATCCCCTCTCGTCATTGCCGAGCCTCGATTGCCCATATTACCTCCCCTCCAATAACCGCCATTGACCACGAGGCTCGAGTCGGGGAAGAAAGGCGTGTCTCCACCTCATCATAGAGGGGAGGAGTGAGCCAGCCCCACTCGACCAACCATGAGCCAGGGGTTTGGCTAGAGAGGGCGGAGGAAGAGTGATTGGGGAGGTTCGCAAAGGTTGAGGGGCGGGGGCCTATATAACCCAAGGCAGGGCGTGTCCAAAGAGGGGGATGCGTTTTTACAGAGGAGAGCAGAAGACAGAAAGCCCTGAGTCGGTTGCCAGAGGGAGTTGGTCTGAGTCGGTTGCCAGAGGAGGGTCAGTGGTTGCGTTGGTAAGGAGTCGGTGGTCAGTTGGTTACGGTGAGGAGTCGGTGGTGAGGAGTGAGAGAAACAAGAAAGAGTTGAGGGTTTGGACCAGACGAGTGGGACAAGGCCTGGCAAAGCACGCGACGAAAACAGCATCTAAAACAGCAGCCAAAACAGCAGCGTGGGGCCTGGCCTGAACGGCGGCTGCTAAACGCGCCGGTTGTGCTGCGGGACCCCTTTGGACCTCCCTCTCCCTCCAGCCATCCACCTTCATTCCATTCCATCCTTCTTGTATACGTGAGTTTGTTTTGTTTGTTCTGTCCCTGGGTTAATTAAGCTGTATAAGTTAATAATTGCACTGTGTCTCTAATCTTTCTGTATATTATTTTATTATCTTTCCTTCTCCTTGGTTACTTTGAGCATGTAAATAGTAGGAATAAATTTAGTGGTATTTCCAACCTTTTTGTCTTCTGCTTCTTCTTCTTCACATCCGTGTCGCCTTTGTCTTTTCCCTATTGACTAGCTGTGGTGCGATCCGGCCAAAGTCCTGGGTGAATCGGGTGAGTCAGGGATCCTGTTAGGTCGCGGCAATACCAAACCGCTCGGTAACTAACATCTTAAACCGCGATCAGTAACTAACAGCTCTAACTGTAACTAACAGTGATCAGTAACTAACAGCTCGGTAACTAACATCTTAAACCGCGATCAGATCATTGTCGAGTTGACGGACCATCTCCAGGGGAAGCGGCAATAACTTTTGTAGACGTGCAGCAGTTGTTTTCCACAAATACAGAATGCAACAACCCTTATATACCCGATTGTGAAGCCAATCGTCAAATGTACCTGTCCGTACATTTTGTCATGCCACCTGTGAAATAATCCTGTTATTAACTTCTTGCTGCAACAGACAATCAGTGACATGGTTCTTTTAACAAAGAAATCACCGAAGCATAAAAGAAACTCACCATATTGATATACCGAGTTCAGAAAATAAACCCAAGTCAAGAAAAAAAAAATATTCCATATTAAATGCCAAGTCTGTATATATATATATATATATATATATATATATATATATATATATATATATATATATATATATATATATATATATATATATATATATATATATATATATATATATATATATACATATATACATATATACATATATACATATATATATATATATATATATATATATATATATATATATATATATATATATATATATATATATATTGTTATGGATCTGGGACGATGGCACTCCCCTTGCCAAGGGGGGTTAACCCCTTGTCCTTTATACTGGCCGTCGCCGATGCTGAGGGTATGACGTTACGCCCGGTCAGCGCTGGGTAGAGTATTAGGCCTACCCATCCTATGACCTAAGTACCAGCGCCTTCCGGGATGCAAGGAAACACCCCTGCCCGTGCCGCAGTGTAATTTGATTGGTTGCGCCGAGCGAGCGAACTGCGGCGCGGGCCGTTAACAATGACTAACCCGATTGTGGAGCTTTGGCCGAAATCGCACCACAGGAACTCAATTGGGAAATCACTAAAGTGATCGGATGTGAATGAAAACCAAAGTGAAGGAGGAACAGGTATTTATTATTATTATTTACACAACCAAAGAAACCAAAGGAGAAGGAAAGAAACGAAAGTAATTTACAGAAGAAGAAAAAGACACAGTGCAATCCTTATAACAAGCTTACTTATAACCCAGACAACACAAAGGACAGACGACAGGCAGACTCACACGAATGGGGAATAAAGGCAGGAATGAATGGCTGGAAGAGAAGGTGGGACCACAGGGCTGGATGAGGTTCAGGTCCAGGCAAACGGCAGGGCTGGAGGTCCGAGGGTCGCGGCACGACGTCGCGGTTTTCGTGCACGCCCTTGTTTGTTGGGGGTTGGTTCCGGCAGTTGCCGTCAGTGTTGGTTGGTATGGCGAGCATGCTCCAGATCCTCTGCGCGTCTCCACCTGCTGCGTCCTCGAAGCTCCTTCAACACCCACGGAACTCTTGTACGGTTTCTCCCCCGTGTGAATTAGTCTGTGTCTATTTAAAGTTGAAGAACAACGAAGACCTTCAAACACACTGAACACTTGTGCGGCTCTCCCTCGAGACTCTCCTCACTCGTCTTGTCCAGCGCACCTCCCCTTAGAACCCAGGTGGGGGCTCCTCGCGACGGGTTATATAGGCCACACCCTCGAATCTTCGCGAACCTCTTGATCGTTCTGTCTCCGCCCTCTCAAGCCAAACCCACTCATTCTCGGTTGGTTGATCGGGCTGGCTGACTCCTCCTCTTGATGACGATGGGCGGGCCATGCCCTTCTTCCCCGAGTTAGAGCACGTGGCAATGGCGGCGAATGCAGTTGGTAATGCAGTTGGCAATGCAGTTGGCAATGGAGGTTCTGGGGCCATCGAAAGGGGATCTATCTTATTTGATTTTGGTGCAACGTAAGATCAACTAGTGGAGACACAGCCTTATACTGATACGTATAATAATGAAATAACTCTTGAGGGAAGCCTATGATTTGCTACGTGATGCGATGGACTAACTAAGGTGCGATCAATTAACAGCCAATTGAGGGGAAATATACACAGGAAATTTACCACTAAATTTACAAAGTGAAGGTTCTAAAAACCGTAACACAGCACCCTTATTCCTCACGGAAAGACTCGGGCCGACAAAACTTTAACTTAGTGTGACACTCAGGTGTAATTCCCTCTACAATTAATCTGACCCTGAATGTGACAGTTTTAAAACACAAATAAATATGTCCCGCTATTACGTTGCACCCTACCTAACAGAATCACGCCCACACGATAACCGGATTGCGGAATTAATTATCAAACTAAACATGAATGGTGGGGAGCATTATTTACAAGTTACACTATTTTGACTATTTACAAAACGCAACCCAGGACCTGTGATTTTTTTTGGGAAACAAAAAGAAAATCCTGTGGGAGGGAGGATAGAGACAGCATGCACTGCATCGACGCACCAGCGCTAATAAACACCAAAGCACCATAAAGCACCAATCAACATGAAAAGCACCAATCCAGTGCACAGTCATCACATAATAAAAAAAAAAACACTGATGATCTGGATCTTCTGGTCCGCTCCGCTGGCCGTCGTCTCTTCCAGTTGTTGTCTTTCTTGTGGCTTGCTGCCTATTTGTAATAATAAAAAGGCACACAATGCATCCATCTTTTTATTTATGGCCAACAGGGGCCGACTATGGGTGGTTCACCTGTATGGCTTGGTGCCACCTCACCGAGGTCCGCAAGCAAGATATTGGGCCATCGTGGCTGGTCCCAGCAGAGGGGCCATGCCACAAAACTTGTGGTCCATAAGTGGTGCTTGGCCACAGTACTGTGGTCCATATGGTGGTGCTCGGCCACAACAACGTGGTCCATAAAGTGGTGCGTGGATGCAGGCAGCTAGTTGCGGGGATTCGGGCACACAGACGCGGCCTCCCGCGCGCTCCCCCTCAGTGCCCAGAGAGCACGATCCATGGGTCGGGGAAGGAAGACAAAGCAGAATTAGCGAGGCAAGGGCGCAAGGGTACACATCAACACAGGTAATGCAGGGCGAGGTGCGCACGGAGAGCGGGCAAAGAAAGCTCATCCCTAACGTACGTCACCCCCCCTGTCACCTACTCTACCCTTGCCCTTACCCCATATTTACAAAACAATTTTACAATTCGTCTCTAGCATCACGTCTTCCCCATATCTCCTAATACCAAATTAGTCACAATCCCTCCAACCAAATTTGCCATCATCCAAATTCCTCATCAATTCCTCATAAGGAGGAAGAGATGGAACATTAAGCACAATGTCACACCCACGTCATGATGCGTCTCACAATCCAAAACATTTGCACAAAAATAAAACAACAACAGATGGCACGGTGTGGAGTTCTGTCGTCACCTCAGGTGAGTGGATGCAGATGGTGCGAGGAGATTTCAATCCTAACTACTCCCTAAATGACATTAACACACTTTACACTCCCAGGGTCTTTCCCTGCCAAACCATTGGCCATCTTACACTCTATGCGGTTTTAAGAACCAAATTCCCATTGACCAAACTGTGGTGCTCATCAATATGGGGTCTCACTCCCCCGATTCAGCTCCCTGTGCCTTTGCACAATTTTGGGGCTGAGTCGTGTGTCTCCCCTAACAGGACTACTTACCTGTGCGCCTCCGCCACTGAAGTTGCCTCCCGAGCTTCCTGCTCCTTGCTAACCTACCTGGGGAAGGCCCTCCCTGGCGCTTACCCCTCCGTGCCCTCTCTGGCACTGGGCTACCCGGGTCCTTCCTCTGGATCCTCGGGCCCCATTGAACTCTAACTGGCTCCCAGAGCCTACCTGCGGCCTCACCTGGCCGACAGACTACCAGTGGCGGAGCGCTCAACCAACCATCCCTCTAACAGGCCACACGCCCAGCCATTTCCACGTCACTAATGCACCCATCCAAACACCATTCTTCCACACGCACCACAGATGCCAATATCCAACCACAATTTACCTATACCCTCTACCTAACTCTTAAACTACCCTCCCCGGGTATTCGTGATAGGGGTCCATCCTCCCCATACACTCCCTTCGCACTAACCACTCCACGACGCATTTTCCACCATACTCACTCCACACCATCCATTCCATACTCCATGTATTCCATACCAGCAATTCAACCATTCTTCATACACCTGTTCACTCATTTGCACACCTGTGCTCACACACCTGGTGCTTCCTGCACCCTCCTTCCTCCCAGGCTTCTTCATTCCATTCAATACAATGCACTCACCCACACTCACAATACTCTGCTCAATACTCTTCTACACACACACACAGCATCATATGATCTAACTACTCCCTTCTGAAACTCGCGCTTCCCAGTCGCCCCTTATACTATTGCGCTCCCCCGTCGTTATAATCCACTAATCTGCTACGTCCCCTACTACCTGTACAATGTCGCTACTTACCTCTACCGTTACCTATTGTCATTTCTCTAGATCCCTATACATTTATCCAGACCCTCCCTGGCTTGGTTTTCACCGCCATAACCCCATAACTAGTGCTCATGTGCCCGGTTGATGTGAGGGATGGTGGATTTACCATCCTTGCACATCGGGCATCTCCCACTATTAATTTTGCCCATCCAATTCTCTACCAATCAAATTTGCCAATCACCTGCCAATCATATTTGCCAATCATCTTACCCATCAAATTTTGCCAATCACCAATTCCCTATTCCCAATTTCGAATCCAAAACACTATCATCATCACAGTCCGCTACATCTGAGCATCTCGGTACGTCATGACATCATTAAAACTTGGCTTCGCAAAGCCGAGCAATGAATTCGGGTGGTTTGGTCGCCTGTAGGTTGGGTCCATCCTGCATCTTTGATCCAGGGGAGGAGGCATGGATGGGCCGAGATTCCACGCACCATCTCGGCACGGAACCTTGCGGTCTCCGGCCCGATGGCTCAATCTCGCCCGGCCGGAACGCCACAACCACAAGGGGGCGCCGCTCCGGTCCCTCCTACCTGCCCTCGAACCGGACCGGTCGCCTTGCCCGGCAAGGCCCGGACTCGACCGTGGCGGGGCCAGGCCCGAATCGTGCACGACGCTCCGAAGAGAAGCGACGCAGCACCGATCCCCGCCGGGTCCCGCAATACCCACAGCCCGGCACGGACCGAGGGCTCGCGTCAGCTAACCGTCGGTCTAACCGCTATCCCGGTCCACGTCGATGCCCCCCGGACATGCTCACACCACGTGTTGCTTTTTACACTCACGAAACCCAGCGGCTCAGCGCCTCTCATGCATTCCACACACTCCGTCCATTCCACCACTGCACTCTCTGTTACACACCACACCTCTTGTGCACCTTCTTGCGCACATTCTCCGGGTACGTACTCTGTACCACTCATGGGGGTGCACTCTTGCATCCACCCACTCATGCGCTCCGATGTGCTCTCCCGCACCCACGCCACCACCAACTCAGGTGTACATTCCCGCACACGCTCGACCTTTCCAGGTGTGCATTCTCGCACCCGCTCCACCACCAACTCACTCTCCGTGTCACACTCCGTACACTCTGTTTCACACAGACCCTCCGACGTGCATTCGCTCTCACACTCGGTATCACTCCCACACTTTGTAACACACTCACTCCTCGACGCACACTCTTTTCTTACACGCGCGCCATTTCCTCTCACACAGTGCCCAACGGACCTTTCACAAACGCCCGCGGAATGCTGGGATCCCAAGCGTGCGAAAATACTTTTCGCACCAAACACTTTTCCGAATAACCTTTTCGCACCATACACAGCCCGTCTCACCTTTGGGATCCTCCTCTCCACGCGCACCTGCAAATCTTTATAAGGATTAGCAAGTACGGCATCAGGATGTGAACTCAGACGTTGTACATTATCCACCTCTCCCTTCAATTCCTGGGCTACCTCCGTCGTCTTTTCACTTTCAACTATACCCATTATTTCTTTTTCTTTGTTCACCTCGACGACCACTGGCTTTATTAAAATTCCCCCTTCTACCTCAGCGGTCGCCGGCTTCCCCATACCCTGGGTTGCGATTTCTACCCCGGTCCACCCGGCTATGCTTTGCTCCACCTCGCTCAACCCACCCTTCTCAATCCGCGTTACCTCGTCGTGCACCCCCGCAACCTCTTCGCTCAACCTGCGGTCTCTGTCCCTCTCCATTTTTTCAGTACTACGCCTTGCTTCATAGCGGGCTTTGTTCCTCGCCAGCCCCTCACTAATTTCTTTAATTTGGTTTCCCAATTGCTTTCCCTGAGCCCTCGCTTCGTCCCTCATTGCTCCCATTTGGCCTCCAAATCGCTCAATTTGGCTTCCCATACTCATTCTCAGCATCGCGGTGAATTGCGTCACGAAGTCCTCCACATCAAAGCCCGCTGGTAGTGTTACAGCGGGCGCGGATACCGGGCGCTCGTGCGAGGCGCCATTTTGTGCGCTTCCAACCTCATGCGAGGCGCCGCCATCTTGTGCGCCTGAAACCTCCGCTACCCAATGCGTATTGCTTTCCTCCCGCATTACTCCCACTGCCTCCCTGAGGTCCTGTGTCGACTCTACAACCTCTAACTCCCCGACCGGCATCCGGTCGCCTTGATCATCCATGGCACGATTTAATTTAGATGTTTTACTACAATTTCGGCCGCTCGTAATTTTGACCAATTTTTTTTTTTGATGTTTTAAAAATTTGGTTCGGGTCAAAATCCCAACTCCTCGACACCAATTGTTACGGATCTGGGACGACGGCGCTCCCCTTGCCAAGGGGGGTTAACCCCTTGTCCTTTATACTGGCCGTCGCCAATCCTGAGGGTATGACGTCACGCCCGGTCAGCGCTGGGTAGGGTATTAGGCCTATCCGTCCTATGACCTAAGTACCAGCGCCTTCCGGGACGCAAGGAAACACCCCCACCCGTGCTGCAGTGTAATTTGATTGGTTGCACCGAGTGAGCGAACTGCGGCGCTGGCCGTTAACAATGACTAACCCGATTGCGAAGCTTTGGCCGAAATCGCACCACAGGAACTCAATTGGGAAATCACGAAAGCGATCGGATGTGAATGAAAACCAAAGTGAAGGAGGAACAGGTATTTATTATTATTATTATTATTTACACAACCAAAGCAACCAAAGGAGAAGGAAAGAAACTAAAGTAATTTACAGAAGAAGAAGAAGACACAGTGCAATCCTTATAACAAGCTTACTTATAGCCCAGACAACACAAAGGACAGACGACAGGCAGACTCACACGAATGGGGAATGAAGGCAGGAACGAATGGCTGGAAGAGAAGGTGGGACCACAGGGCTGGATGAGGTTCAGGTCCGTGCAAACGGCAGGGCTGGAGGTCCGAGGGTCGCGGCACGACGTCGCGGTTTTCGTGCACGCCCTTGTTCGTTGGAGGTTGGTTCCGGCAGTTGCCGTCGGTGTTGGTTAATACAGCGAGCACGCTCCGGATCCTCTGCGCGTCTCCGCCTCCTGCATCCTCGAAGCTCCTTCAACACCCACGGAACTCTTGTATGGTTTCTCCCCCGTGTGAATTAGTCTGTGTATATTTAAAGTTGAAGAACAACGAAGACCTTCAAACACACGGAACACTTGTGCGGCTTCTCTCCCTCGGGACTCCCCTCACTCATCTCTTCCAGCGCACCTCCCCTTAGAACCCAGGTGGGGGCTCCTCGCGACGGGTTATATAGGCCACACCCTCGAATCTTCACGAACCTCTTGATCATTCTCTCTCCGTCCTCTCAAGCCAAACCCACTCATTCTCGGTTGGTTGATCGGGGCTGGCTGACTCCTCCTCTTGATGACGATGGGCGGGCCACGCCCTTCTTCCCCGAGTTAGTGCACATGGCAATGGCGGCGAATGCAGTTGGTAATTCAGTTGGCAATGCAGTTGGCAATGGAGGTTCTGGGGCCATCGAAAGGGGATCTATCTTATTTGATTTTGGTGCTACGTAAGATCAACTAGTGGAGACACAGCCTTATACTGATACACATAATAATGAAATAACTATTGAAGGAAGCCTATGATTTGCTAAGTGATGCGATGGACTAACTAAGGTGCGATCAATTAACAGCCAATTGAGGGGAACTGTACACAGGAAATTTAGTACTAAATTTACAAAGTGAAGGTTCTAAAAACCGTAACAATATATATATATACTGTATATATATATATATATATATATATATATATATATATATATATATATATATATATATATATATATATATATATATATATGTATGTATGTATATATATATATATATATATCTATATATATATATATATATATGTATATACACACGCACACACACATATATATATGTATGTATCGGTTTCACAAAAACACCATTTCATTTTCACGACACACACATTATGCGTTATGGTACAAGGGGCTTTCAAAGAGTTCCACGAACGAGATCCTCACAGTAGGTCATAAAAATAACTGATGTAATTAATTTATACACTTCGCTATATTTGTATTTTGGCATTTATTGGACATTTATAAGTACCTCGTTCATAGAACCACATCATGTGTAGACCTATACCTGCAACCTGGCCATCTCATTTTTCATATGGAAATAACAAATGGTGTTGATAAAATACAACAATACCGCAAGAAACCTTTAAATTCTTTACCCTGGATGTGGACATCTTACCGAGATAATAACCAGCACAAAGGCAGCAATGGAATTAATAACTCACGCGTATGAGCCGCACAAGTAGCCCACCTTATCATAGCACGACAGGTTATTCCTTCAACCACTGAAAAACTCCCCTTCATTGGAGGCTTTCGATGAGACCAACAGCGCATTGAATATATATATACAGTCACGTGAAAAAGTAAGTACACCCCATGTAAAGTTTTGACTTTTTCAACATATTTCAACATACAGCTATTTGATTTTCATTTCAACAATATTGATAGATAAAGGTGATATAATATAATAAATATCATGAAACATTTACATTTTGTAGTCCATTGTATAATTTAAATAAACATAAATGCAAGTTTCGCATGTGGAAAAAGTAAGTACACCCTTGGCTCTAATAGGTGGTATTGCCCGCTTTGGCAGAAACAACCTCAAGTAGGCGTTTCTTATAACTGTCTACCAGTCTCTGACATCGATTGGGAGAAATTTTTGCCCACTCCTCCATGCAGAATTCTTTCAGCTGTGCGATGTTGGAGGGGTTTCTTGCATGCACAGCTCGTTTCAAATCCCCCCACAACATATCGAAGGGATTTAGATCGGGGCTTTGACTTGGCCATTCCAGAACCCTCCATTTCTTTCTTTTCAGCCATTCCTTGGTGGATTTACAGGTATGTTTAGGGTCATTGTCATGTTGCAAGGCGCACCTTCGGTTGAGCTTCAACTTTCCGACAGACGGCCTCACATTATCCTCAAGCACCCTCTGGTACAATGAAGAATTCATAGTGGATTCTATGATGGTGAGCTGCCCAGACCCTGATGCAGCAAAGCTGCCCCAAACCATAATATTTCCACCACCATGCTTTACAGTTGGTATCAGTTTCTTGTGGTCAAATGCTGTCTTTGGTTTTTACCAAACATGTCTTCTGGTACTGTGGCCAAATAGCTCTACCTTTGACTCATCTGTCCAGAGCACATTGTTCCAGAAGTGCTGGTCTTTGCCTAGATGTTCATTGGCAAACTTTCGTCTTGCCCTGATGTTCTTTCTGGACAGCAAAGGTTTCCTCGTGGCACACCTCCCATGTAGATCAAATTTGTGCAGCCTCTTTCTAATGGTAGACTCATGCACTTTGACATCAACAGTGGCAAGAGCTACCTGTAGGTCCCGTGATGACATTCTGGGGTTCTTAGAGACTTCTTTCAGCATCTTGCGGTCTGCTCTCGGGCTGAACGTGCTGGGGCGGCCTGGCCTGAACAAGTTGGCAGTTGTTTGGAATCTTCTCCACTTGCAATCCATGCAATTTGGAAAGGCAGACACCTGTCTATATAAGGTCTCTCAGCTGACAATGCATATCAGAGCAAAAACCAAGCCATGAGGTCGAAGGAACTGCCTGCCGAGCTCAGAGACAGGATTGTGTCGAGGTACAGATCTGGGGAAGCTGACAAAAACATTTGTGCTGCATTGAAGGTTCCCAAGAGCACAGTGGCTTCCATAATTCTTAAATGGTAGAAGTTTGGGACCAGGACTCCTCCTAGAGCTGGCTGCCCGGCCAAACTGAGCAATCGGGGGAGAAGGGCCTTGGTAAGAGAGGTGACCAAGAACCCGATGGTCACTCGGGCTGAGCTCCAGAGATCCTGTGTGGAGATGGGAGAAACTTCCAGAAGGACAACCATCACTGCAACACTCCACCGATCTGGGCTTTATGGCAGAGTGGCCAGACAGAAGCCTCTCCTCAGTGAAAGACACATGAAAGCCCACAGAAGCTTGTTTCTCACAGTCTGAAATTCCTTTAGGTGCCTTTTTTGCAAACTCCAAGCAGGCTTTCATGTGTCTTTCAGGCTTTCAAGAAAGAAGATCATTGATAAAAAGAATGAAGAGTGCAGTAGACAGGACAAAACCCTGAGGGAGACCACTGTTGGTAAGGAAGGCGGGAGAGGTTAACCCAACTACAATTACAGAGATAGCACGGTCAGAGAAAAATCTACATATGAAAGAGCAGATTGAAGGAGGAAAGCTAAAAGAGGGGAGCTTGAAGATCAGACCCTGGTGCCAAACTCTGTCAAAAGCTTTCAAAATATCAAGAGTTACAACAGGACTCCCCAAAATCACGCAGGAAATAGTACAACAGGAAATCTACAACAGGAAATCTACAACAGGAAATAGTAGAAAGAAAAAGATCACACATTCGTCATGTAAGAAAGGATATCACCAGTAGATCTCACTTTGCGAAAAGCATTTTGATGGTCAGATAGAAGAGGTTGAGATTCATTATGCTTGAGGAAATGATAAATGAGAAGATGTTCAAAGACTTTGGAAATAGTAGAAGTCAGAGCAATAGGATGGGAGTTGGAAGGGTTTGAACGATTCCTCGACAGAGTCGAGTCAAAAGTAATCTGACTTATCCACTCCCAATCTGACCTCAAAACTGAACTTGCTTGAATTATGCCGTAATGTGGGCTCTTTTTCCCTTGTCCATAGATATTTCTTTTGTTTTTGCTCCCGAGAACTGGCTGCTTGTATACCTCTGCCATTAGCTAGACCACAAAATACTCATCAAGCCACTCATCACATGATTATTGTGTGACCATTGGCAACTCAAGGGTAGGTCGTTATGTCCAAGTGTCTTACACTTGACCCCCCCCCCCCCCCCGCCTTCACACGCCTCCTCCCCCGAAGCCCTCTCCCTCCCACAGATTTCCTGATGTCCCTGCTCTCAAATGTTGTGTTTGTGTGCTTCCCCCTCTCCCCCCATCTTGTTTACCGCTCCCCTTATTATATGTTTTATGTGTCAGTTAGACTTTTTGTGTGATTAATGTTGGCTCTTTCACGAGCCTCGTTCTTGTATACAAAAGAAAAAGAAAAAAAAAGAAAAAGTAATTGAAGTAATTGTAGAAGTAATTGAAGTAATTGTTGTAGTAATTGAAGTAATAATTTTAGAAGTAATTGAAGTAATTGTAGAAGTAATTGAAGCATTGTAGAAGTAATTGAAGTAATTGGTGTAGTAATTGAAGTAATAATTTTAGAGGTAATTGAAGTAATTGTTGTAGTAATTGAAATAATTGTAGAAGTAATTGAAGTATTTGTAGAAGCAATTGAAGTAATTGTAGAAGAAATTGAAGTAATTGGTGTCGTAATTGAAGTAATTGTTGTAATTGAAGTAATTTTAGAAGTAATTGAAGTAATTGTTGTAGTAATTGAAGTAATTGTTGTAGTAATTGTAGAAGTAATTGTAGAAGTAATTGAAGTAATTGTTGTAGTAATTGAAGTAATTGTAGTAATTGAAGTAATTGAAGTAATTGTAGAAATTGTAGAAGTAATTGAAGTAATTGTTGTAGTAATTGAAGTAATTGTAGAAGTAATTGAAGTAATTGTTGTAGTATTTGAAGTAATTGCAGAAGTAATTGAAGTAATTGTTGTAGTAATTGAACTAATTGTAGAAGTAATTGAAGTAATTGTTGTAGTAATTGAAGTAATTGTAAAGGTAATTGAAGTAATTGTAGAAGTAATTGAAGTAATTGTTGTAGTAATTGTAGAAGTAATTGTAGTAATTGAAGTAATTGTAGAAGTAATTGAAGTAATGGTTGTAGTAATTGAAATAATTGTAGAAGTAATTGAAGTAATTGTTGTAGTAATTGAAGTAATTGGAGAAGTAATTGAAGTAATTGTTGTAGTAATTTAAGTAATTGTAGAGGTAATTGAAGTAATTGTAGAAGTAATTGAAGTAATTGTAGAAGTAATTGTAGTAATTGTAGAAGTAATTGAAGTAATTGTAGAATTAATTGAAGTAATTGTTGTGGTAATTCTCTGCAAGTCCATGGTTTGAACTACAGTAGACAAGGGAGAGCATTTTGAAGAGAAAGCACTACCAAGACAGATAAGGAGAGGTAAAAGAACACCAAAAAAACAAACCATAATAACACATTTATAAAAATAAGAGCAAAGTCCCTTGTGGGGAAAAACTACAAAGTGCATCATTTATGGTCCAGGTTTCCTTAAACTTTTGAACAGTGTTACTATATTCTGCTGCCTTGTACTCCGAACTAATGTGTGAGCGTATTAAGCCTTTCAGACCTACAGAACTGTGTTCCACCACATTTCTCTCAATTTTTGCCTTCCTGGTTTTATATATTGCCATTTTCCCACAGGCTAAAATAAAGTTAACAACGAGATCTCGTGACTTGCTTAGCTTCTTTACCGGGTGCCCGATGATAAAAAGTGTTGGAGAGAAGTGAAGCCAGAACCGCAAGATAAGATTTTTCATCAGTAAGAAAACGGGTTCAAGACGGTGGCATTGTAGGTATATGTGAAATATAGTTTCCCTTTCACCACAAAAGCAGCATTCCTCTGGGAAGTTAGTGAAATGCTGCATCATAGATCCAGAGCTCAGTGCACCATGTAGCAACCTCCAACTTAAGTCTGCCATCATTCTTGACGTTTGGTAGAGATAGAGTGAATCCCAACGTGGATGAACAGTCGAAGGAAGTGGAAGAATCTCACGCCAGGGAGTATCTAGTCGGTTTGCAAGAGCTATATAATGGAGTGAGTGGATCACTAGCAGGTATATATTTTTCCTTGATAGCCCACAGAACGACATTCCCACTGTGCCAAGGGTATTACTCATATTGTTTGCAGGTATTGGCTGAGAGAGCTTGCAACATCATGGTCTGATTTTAAAATCCATGGAGTTACGGATGGACATCTGTCCAGATCCATCACCCTCTTTGGGATTTTCTAGATATTCCAGACAATTGGGAGACAAGGAGCTTTTGACTGCTTCAAGTTACCTGGAGGGGATTCTGATTGTCCTTAGACCCATTTTCGCTGCGAGTTCCTTGGGTAAAAGAAGACTTCTCTTCCCATCGTTCAGAAGGTCTCCCACTGTGGATATGCTACCAGTTAAGAGGTTCCTTCTTACTGAAAAGGAAGCCAGAGTTTGGCCCTGTAGAAGAGGGTTGAGAATGAGCGGTTCTTCTAACAGGTCCTTGCTTGGATAAGGAACTGTTCTTTGTATGTCGACTACATGCCAAGCCTTCAGCATTTCTTGATAAAAAAGAGGCAATGTAGCACTCGACAGGCTCCGAGATGTAATGATAAAAAGATTCCTTTTGTACCCAAGATTGAGCATGGTTAACATGTAGGTAGCGTTGAATGGTCTTCAGCCTGGATGCGTGGTAGTGGCTTCGAAGGCAAGGGAAGGACTGTCCACCTTCTGCCAAAGGCAAGCTTAGAATGCCCAAGGAAACCCAGTGTTTACCTTTCCAAAAGTAGTCCAATAACTTCCTCTGCATCTTAACCAGAAACTCCTCTGGAGTGCTTAGACAAGAGAGCCTGAATACTAACTTTGGAATTACTAGGACGTGCCCGTACGTGGGTGCCCGTTCCTTGCCAAAAAAAAAAAAAAAATGTCTTCGCCCATGCATGCATGGGCGTGCCCATGGGCCCATGGGCGTGCCCGTAAGTGCGTGATGTGACCGTACAATGAATGTATCGTCCCGACGCCGCAGCTCGGATGGCGCTGCAGTTAATCGGGCCTGTATCGGCAGAGTTATTATAAACGTGTACTACAATCGATCGTACCTTACAGCGTCTGCTCGCCACGTTCAGCATCAGTACGTCGTCACTATGACTATCCGTAAGTCCGGAAGTGACGTCCTCATTTGACTGTCCGGAAGGTCGCATATCGCAGTTACGATGAATCGCAAATTAGTTTTAATTAGTTTTAAAACATAGTTTAACGCCAACATAGCGCCAACATAGTTTGCCAACGTGAAATAAATGAATACGCTCTCAAATGTGCCGTCCGAGGCAGAGTCTGTTCGCCACGTTCGGCACACGTGATAGCTCGCTGCTCTCTGATTGGTTGAATCGTTTTTTGGACATAGCTTGGTAACTACTTCTCCGATTAATATGAAACCTTGAAAAGGCACATCCTCGGGTCCCCAGCAATATACCTGGCAAGTTTCAAGTATATCGGACCCGTGGTTGTCGAGAAACAGCGGTCACAGACAAACAAACACACAGACACACAGACACACACACACACAGAGATTACTGGAATTATAGATAGATAAACTGTTTAATAAGGAGGGTTTTTCCCCTCAGAGACAGGACTTTTAGTAGCCCACTCCTGTCTCTCAACTTTGCTTTGATCTTGTCCCCTAAAGTGTTCCAGTTAATGAGTGGTGAGTACCCATGAGAAGTGGACAAGTGCACCCCAAATATTTGAGCTCATTGCGACTCCAGGTCAATTTCTGAAAAGGTGTTGGTAACTTCTTTATCTGCATTTGTCCAATTAGAAGCCCAGCGCTTTTCCTCCAATTGATTGTAGCAGACGATGCTGCTGAATAGACCTGCTGACAAGCATAAACTACTTGCATATCCCTTGCATTACTGGCAAACACGAGAACGTCATCTGCATATGCAGAAGTTTGAGGTTGACCCTGTTGTGTGGCACCACAATGCCAGTTAGCCTTCTTCTCATCAAACAAAGGAAGGGTTCGATACATAGGGAGTATAATTGGCCGGACAGGGGACATCCTTGTCTTATTCCTCTCTCAAATGGAAAGGGCGTGAGCAAGTAACCGTTGACTTTAACTAGGCATTCTGCCGACATGTACAACGTCTAAATCATGCCTACAAATCTCCTCCCCAACCCAAAAGTTAGCAAGGTCTCAAAGAGATAATCATGGTTCGTCTGGTCAAAGGCTTTCTCCTGATCCAAGGAAAGAAATCCGACTTGAGTCCGAGTCATATCCGCATACTGTATCAGGTCTCCGACCAGGGATATGTTGTCATATATTGTCCTGCCTGGAATGGCATATGATTGGTCAGGGATGACAAATTTTGTCAGAACTGGTCCAAGATGGAGTGACAACATTTTAGCCATGACCTTATAATCCACACACAGCAGAGACACTGGGTGGTAGTTCTTCAAGTTTCTCAAGTCACCCTCCTTGGGAATCAAGACCAGAATCGTTCGACGCCAAGATAGGGTCATTAGACCTGTATCACATGCTTCCTGAGCAACGCTGATGTAATCAGGTCCAACCAAGTCCCATACTTTTGTATAGAATTCACCTGATAAGCCATTCATGCCAGGGGATTTATCTCTTGATAGGCTGTGCAGGGCGGCTTTCAATTCTTCCAGAGATAATGGAGTCTCCAGCTGCTCCCAGTCTTCTACAGAGGCTTCAGGAAGCCCACTTCACAAAGTACCACCTGCACCTGCATCTGTGCTCTTACCCGAATATATATATAATAACCACCTTTAGAGGCCATTTTTCCCCGCAAGCGGGGGTTGGCCTTTTTCGGGTACCGTGGTTGTTGTTGTTTTTTGGTCCCCTTTTTGAAGCAATGTTTTATGGCCGGATGCCCTTCCTGCCGCCAACCCTTTTTGTCGCCTTTTTTTTACGACAAACAGGGAATTACCAGTGAACTGGTACTCAATTTGCCGACCTCGGAAGGATGACAGGCTGAGTCAACCCCCCTGGCGTTAATTCAGCGATCGACCGGGATTCGAACCCAGGATCCTAGGATCCTAAGCTGGCACCCTAGCCGCTAGCCCAACACCAGCTCCGAATACAGCTGAGCGTAAAAGGCTCTAATTCGTTTTTGAACACTCTCCGAGCCATTGAGCAAGAGACCATCTTCTGCTAAAACACTCGATATAGTTCTGAATTGACCTTTGCGTTTTTCCACCCCTTTGAGATAATTCAGGACATATTCATCCTCAGAAATAAACTGCAACCGAGAGTGCGCATACGCCCCTCGTGCCTTCACACGACTACATGCTTTAAGGGTGCTCTTCTTTTCTTCGTATGCCTGCAGTTCAGTGGAGGTAAGTGTGGTCAGGTGCTTCTCAAGGCGCAGCAGTTCCTCTTCCAGTCTTTTGATCCCTACCCCGAGTGTTTTGCTCGATCCATACGAGTATTCCTGACATAGCAATTTCAATCGTACCTTGCCTACATCCCACCAGAGTCCAAGTGAACAAAAATCTCCTTTTTTATTCCTCCAGGCTTGCCAAAAATTCAAAAAGATTGACAAAAAAAGCTTCATCCTGACTTAAAGCATTGTTCAGGCACCACAAGCCAGGATCTCACCTTGTGTGTGTGTGTGTGTGTGTGTTTGTGTGGGTGTGCATGTGGGGATGTGTGTGTGTGTGGGGGGAGGGGGAGGATGTGTGTGTGTGTGTGTCTGTGTGTGTGGATGTGTGTGTGTGTGTGTGTGTTGGGGGGGGGGGTGGATATGTGTGTGTGTGTGTATGGGGATGTATGTGTGTGTGTGTGTGTGTGTGTGTGAATGGGGATGTGTGTGTGTGTGTGTGTATGTGGGGATGTGCGTGTGTGTGGATACGTGTGTGTGGGGTGGGGGGGGGGGCGAGGATGTGTGTGTGTGTGTGGATGTGTATGTGTGTGTGTTGGGTGGGGGGGGGGGGGGTTGGATATGTCTGTCTGTGTGTGTGTATGTGGGGATGTGTGTGTGTGGGGGGGGGGGGGATGTGTGGGTGTAGGGGGGGGTGGGGGGGTGGGGATGTGTGTGTGTTTGTGTGGGGGTGTGTGTATGTGTGTGTGTGTGTGTGGGGGGGGGGGGTGTTAATTATAGGGTCTGTAAGGTTAAATTCCCCTGTACGTGTTTGCCTCCTGTGATCTCTCCTCCGTATTTATTACAATTAAAAAGCCGCCAAACAACAACTATAACAAATGGACTCATTCGCTCACAGCGCCGTCAGGGCCGACAGAAACAGCATTTGACGATTGGCAAGGAAAGCCCAACGTCATCTGAACATTGTGTGACGTCAGCGTTGGAACATTCGAGGGCTGGAGGAGAAAGACGCGGTCTCGCCATTTTTTGGTCTCTTTGTCCTGACATTTGTCAAAGGCGGTCACATTTCTCTCAGTCCTGGCGTTCGTTGGAGCTGGTCACATATCTTTCTCTTTTTCCTGGCATTTGTTGGAGGCAGTCGCATTTCGCTTCTCTTTGTGCTGGCAGTTGTGGGAGGCGGCCACATTTCCTCTTTGTTCTGGCTTGGTTGCGGGCGGTGGCACATCTTTGGCTCGCATGCGCTTCTGTAAAGAGACTGAATAAGAGAGGTTCGGGGCAGTCGGCATCGCGAGAAGTACCTCACGGTGGGACGTCGAAGAGCGCGACTCTGAGCAATTTTGTGCGCATCCTGGACGGTGCTTTGGAGGCGACAAACGAGCAGCAAGCCTTACCAGCCATTTGGGGATGCAAAGCTTAGTGCTGGCAGATTTCAAAATCTTTTTTTTTTTCATTAGCTTTTCCCCTGTCTGTATTTTGCATCAGAGTGGAGGGTCCCTTATTTAGTGATTTTCGTTTACCTCATCTTTCGTTGTCTTTTACATTTATACTGTAAATACATTTATATTTGTTGAATATTACTTTTTCTGTCCTGTCTCGTTTCTTCGTCCTGTGGGTTCGGATTAACCCAGTGTCGGCAGTCTGTACAGATAAGCCCTTGCTACTGTCCACCCCACACGTCAATCCCGCCAAGGTTTGAAATACGCCTCGGAGTTAAAGCTTGTTTCGGCCATTGGTCCTCTTGGTGTGTTAACCCTGGGGACGCGACAATATATATATATATATATATATATATATATATATATATATATATATATTGTTACGGACACGGCTCAAGATGTTGCTTGACCGAGCGGAATGGCCGCCGTGTTCGCACAGTTTACCCGATTACCCCCAACTCACCCGATTCCACTCGAACGTTGGCCAAATCGCGATACGCTAAATCAATGATGGAAAGGACACAACGACTGGGATAAATGAAACGACACAAGGGGTACAGTTCTCAAGACCTCCGGAGGAGGATATAATTAGTGGTGGAGAAAAGGGGTAGATTACAAGGTAGAGTGAGGTAAAAGACACAGAAGAGATAGGCACTTAGATACAATCTTATCTATCCCAGACAGACCACAGACAGACCACAGATAAACGGAACAAGGCTGACGTACACAGGGATTGATGGCAGGGAAGGACAGGCAGTCGATAGCACAAGGTGCACCTTGGCTCAGGGACAGGATAAAGCACGGTCCAGTCCAGAGATGCGGGGAGGTGTCACAGCGCTCGGAGGTGGCGTCCTTCTCTCTCCAAACTCAGCGCGCATCTGATTTGGGGTCTCACTCCCCCGATTCATCACTCGGTGCCCCCGCACAATTTCGGTGGCTGGGTTGTGTGACGCTCCCAGCTGGTCCGCCCACCTGCACACCTCCACCACTGTTGTTGCCTACCGAACTCACCTGCTCCTCACCCTAACCTAACTAACTGGGGAAGGCCCTCTCGCACTCTCACCCCCTCAGTGCCCTCTCTGGCACGGGCTGCCCGATCCACACCCGGGATCCTCAGGCACCCACTGACACTAACGGCTCCCAGAGCCCACCTGCGGCCTCACCTGGCCGACATCTAACAGTGGCGGAGTGCCCAACCATTCACACTCATACTAACAGGCCACACGACCAGCCAATTTCACCATACCAATGCACCCATCCACAATACCATTCTGCATCCGCACCACAAATGCCAATATCCAACCACAATTTACCTATACCCTCTACCTAACACTTACACTACCCGCCCCGGGTACTCGTGAAAGGGGTCCACTCTTCCCCCATCCACACCTTCACACCATGCACACCACTCCGTACCACTTACTCCAACTCTCTCCACACCACTCATTCTCTGCTCCATATATTCCACACACCTGTACTTGCACACCTGTGCTCTCATACTTGGTGCCGCCTGCACCCTTCTCTCCCCCAAGCGCATTCGCGCTGATCCACAAGACTCACTACTCATACACTGCTCCACACACCTGTCCAGTTCTCACACAGCATCATCTCATCTAACTACTCCCCTCTGAAACTTGCGCTTCCCAGTCGCCCCTTTAAACTATTGCGCTCCCTCGTCATTATCATCCACTCTAATCTACCTGCGTCCCCACTACAGGTATCATTGTCACTAACTAATCTTAACGTTACCTAATGTCATCTTCTAGGTCCCTACACACACTATCCTAACCCACCCGGGCGACAGGTTTGAGGGGTTAGACAACGGGATAAAAGAGGTGAAAAATTGGTTAATGGGGGTAGAAAACAGAATGGCCGCTCAAGAGAATCAAATGGAAGGGATGCAAAAGGGGTTAGAGGGGTTAGAAAACAGGATGGAAGGCAAATTGAGGGACATGAGGGACCAAGCGGAAAGGGAAGTTAACCAAATGGGGCAGCAGATAGAGGGGGTCAGAATGGGGGTAGAAACCAAACTGGATGCTCACAGGGAGGAAATGGAGCAGATGAGGGTGGCATCTGGGCAGGAGATGCAAGTGATGGGAGAGGAGATCAGAAGAGGTGTGAGTGAGGAGGTCGGAGGAGTGCGCGAGGAGGTGAGGCACTGTAAGGAGCACATGGAGAAGGAGGTGAGAAAGGGGACTGTAAAATTGCAAGGGGGCATAGAGGACCTGACGCAGGAGGTGGAGCAGCTGACGGTGGGACAGACGGAGTTAGTGGAGCAGGTACAAAGGAACACTGCGGTAATAGGAGGGTTAAAAGCGACACAAAATGACCTAAAAAATGACTTGGTAGCGACGAAGAGGGAATGTCAGATGGTACGTGAGGGATTGACAACGAGGTTGGACGAGGTGATAGAGGTAATGGAGACGAAGGACCGGCAGATGAAGACGCACATGGAAACGGTCAAGGTAGCCTTGGAGGACGAGCTTGAGGAGACGTACCAGGGAATAAAAGAGGTGAAGCAGAAATTAGAAGAAGTGGAAGAAGGGATGAGCGAAATTAAGAAGCGACGGAGAGGGGATAAGAAAGAGATAAAAGAGGAGATAAAAGAATTGGTCCGAAGTCTGTGTTTGGATCGTGATGATGTGCTCATTAACCGGATGAGGGATTCGCAGGTGATGGAGGAGAAGCGAAGAGGAAGAGGACCCGGTGTAAGTGGTGACCAATATGGTCGTGCGTATGATGCGCCAGGGGATTTAAGAAGCTTGGGGGTCGAGATGGACCCGGGTGTTCGTGAGAGGCCGTGGGTGAAGTGTGCGACAGGTCTGGTGTGCGAAAAAGGAGGTGTGCGAGAAAGTCCGACTCTGGGGTGTGTGAGGAAAAAGTGCGTGCCAAGGAGTGAGGGTGCTGGCGAGAATGAGTCGGTCGTAGCGCGTGTGCGAGGGAGCACATGGAAGCGCGGTGTGGTGAGTGTTCCAGAGGGTGTAACGGGAGAGTGTGCGCGAGAAAGGTGTGTGACGGACAGGTGCATGAGGAAAGAGTGCGCTGTCAAGAGTAAGGGTGAGTGCGCTGTCAAGAATGGAGGTGAGAGTAGTGAGAGTGACAAGGAGCGTGAGTTGGTTGTGACAGGTGAACGAGGATGTACACCTGGGATGGAAGGATGCACACCTGGAATGGTAGAGCGTGAGTGGGAATGCACGCTGGAGTTGGTGGTGAGGCACGTGGTTGGGTGTGCGAATGAGAGCACACCTGTGATTGTCACAGAGGAAGTGACAGAGGAGGGTGCGCGAAGAGGTGTGTTGGTGAGGTGTGCGACCAACGAATGTGTGCCAAAGTGTTCGGTGGTCAGGTGTGTGACCAAGGCTGTGAGTGGAATGGGTGTACCTGGGTGTGTAAGGAAAGGTACGAGGAGCATGGAAACGGCTGGATGTGTGAGCAAGGAACGGGCTGCGGGGTGTAAGCGTCCAGGTGAAGCATCGACGGTAACCGGTTTAGAGGTTAGAGCGACTTTTAGCCGAATCGGGCCCTCGGTGCATGCTGGGCCTCGCTTTGAACGGCCGCGTCCGTGCTCCACTAGGCGGAGCGGGCAGCCCGATAGAAAGGGTCGTCATGGCGACCACTTTTTGTTGAGGCATTCCGGCAGGTCGAGATTGGGACATTGGATGGCTCCACGCCGAGATGGTGCGTGGGATCTCGGCCCGGGTAAGCCCCCGTCCCTGCACCGAGTGCCGGACGCATCCAGCCGCTGGCACAGAACAACCCGCATTCATGGCTTGGCTTTACGAAGCCGGGCTTTGGACAGGAATTGGCGCACCGAGAGGTATTAGTGAGTAGACGGGTGATGAGGATAGTGTTTTGGCCCCGAAATTAGAAAAAAAGCAAAATTTGATGATTGGCAAGGGATTGGCAGTAGTGATTGGCAGATGATGGGTAGTGATTGGCAAATTTTTAATTTGTTGAAATTTGATGTGCAAAATTGGTAGTGAGCGATGGGCCCGGTGGGTAAGGCTGGCATCCCTGCCGCCCTTCCCATGTGGGGCAAAGGAGCAATAGCTTATGGGGTTGATGGCAGTGAAAACTAGCCCGGGTGGGTTAGGATATTGATAGGGATCTAGCGAAGATGACATTAGGTAACGTTAAGGTTAGTTAGTGACTGATACCTGTAGTGGGGACGCAGGTAGATTAGTGTGGATGATAATGACGAGGGAGCGCAATAGTTCAAAGGGACGACTGGGAAGCGCAAGTTTCAGAGGGGAGTAGTTAGATGAGATGATGCTGTGTGAGGATGGAACAGGTGTGATTGCACAGGTGTGCAACTGGACAGGTGTGTGGATACAGTAAGGGGTAAGGGAGGGGCCATGTAGGTTACCTGGTGGGGGGGGGGGGAGCATACGGTAGGAACGTACCTGTCTCACCTGGTTCCCATGTGCCCCTAGTGTGCATTACCTAATGTTGCGTGCACTTTTGCGCCCTTACCACCTTACTCACTTGTCTGCTTCTTTTGTCTCCCACCTCCGAGGATCTGGCTTTGGGGCAGAGAGAGAGGAGAGAGAGGTGCTGGCTCCGCAGTTGTGGGCCTGCACTTTCGCTGATTGCTGCCTGGATCGATACACCATATGGACCGCAATTTTGGTGGCCACCCACAATGGACCGCAGTTCTTTTGCGGCCAAGCACCACCCGTGGATGGACCTATGGGTCAACGTGGCACCTATGCCATACAGGTGAACCACTAATAGTTGGCCCCCTGACGGCCACGATACAGAAATGGACGCGGTTGGCGCCTTTCTTTATTTTTAAAGAAGCCAGAAGGCCAAGTGCACCAATGAAGGCAAGACCAGCGGCAGAACATCGGCCGGCTGCGACACCACACCATGATTATCAAACATTTTATTAGTGCACCGGATGGTGCTGACTGTGTGATGGGGTGGTGCTTTTGGTGCTTGGAAGGGGTGCTCTGCACATTATTAAAGGCCGTAAGGCCACAGAGCACTCGTGGGTTGGTGTATCGATGCTGGCATGCGTGCTCTCTCTATGCATAACATCTGCATGTGTTCCTCCAAAAACAGGTCCTGGATCGTAGTGTAAATATCAGCGCAGTCTTGTGTAAATAATGCTCCCTACCGGCTGTATGTTTAGTTTGCGAATTCTTTCCGCGATTCGGTTATCCTGTGGGTGTGTTTCTGTGAGGAGAAGGGTGCAACGTCACAGGGGGACATATTTACTCATTTGTGAATATCTGTAAAACTGTCGCACTCAGGGTAGAGTTAATAGTAGAGGGAACTACATCTGAGTGCCACACTAAAGTAGGTAAAAATTTATCGGGTCGGGACGCCCCGAGGGTAGAGAAGGGTGCAATGTTGCGGATATGGGATTTGGCCTCCATCCATATCCACTTGTAAATATTCCCCTATTTCCCCAATACCCCCCAACTATCCCCAATCCCCCATTCCCTAGTCCCATTGCCTGTAAATAACACTCTGTAGAACCGACCTTCCCCTTCTTCCCCCATTAAATGTCGTGCCCAGGTCCACCGCATCTGACGTAGACAACTTTCGGACCTCTTGCTAGTTATTCTTAGTCTATGTCAGTTAAGGACTCGTTTCCATTAATTCTGACTCTTCGTTGCACCAGAATGTGATTGTATGGCACCAGTAGTGAGTTTAGGACCTCCCCATACCTCCTCCCATCTTCCCCATGAAACAACAACTACAACAACGGCGTGCGGGGTGTGTGCGTCCTCACACCGGCTTGGTTAGCCGCCATTGCCATGTGCGCCCACGGGGTTACCACGAAGGGGCTGGCTGTCAGCTCCTCGTCAAGGGCGGAGCCCGGTAACCCCCCCGCACCCAATAAGAAGGGCGGACCGATTCCATCTGGGGCGGAGCTAACTAGCCGAGGGCGTGTCACTCCCCGCCGGATATACGCAGCGACTTACCAGACGTGACGTCAGATGCGCCTCAGCCACGAAAGAGAACCAGACGCCACCTCCGAGCGCTGTGAGACCTCCCGCATCTCTGGACCGGACCGGGTCGATTCTGTCCCTGAGCCAAGAGTGCACCTTGAGCCATCGACTACCCGCCTTCCTTGCCATCAATCCCCGTGTGAGTCAGTCTTGTCCCGTTTATCTGTCGTCTGTCGGGGCTAAGATAAGACCGTGTTTAAGTGCCCACCTTTCTATGCTGTCTCTTTTGTCTTTGTAATCTAACCTTCCGCAATATTATAACCTCCTCCGGAGGTCTTGAGAACTGGACCCCTGGTGTCGTGTCATTTAATCCAGCCGTTGTGTCCTTTCCATCATTGATTTAGCATAGCGCGACTTAGTCAACGTTCGAGTATAATCGGGTAACTTGTGCGAACACGGCGGCCATTCCGCTCGGCCCAGCATAACATCTTAATAAGTCGTGTCCGTAACAATATATACAGGGGGCTGCAAAAGTAGGTATACAGTAAGGATTATACCAGTATTACCAGTATTATAATAGTGGTGCTAGGATTCATTTAATACTAGAATTCATTTAATTCATTAAAATCATTATTACCATTTTTAATATTTTTATTTTCGTAATTTTTTCTTTAATACATCTATTATTTGCAGGTGAAGTGGAAATTTAACGATGGCTGGTAATTCAACAGACGAGGAGCGCAAATGGATTTTGAAACAGTACTGGAAGACAGAGAATAGTGAACGTGTGCGAGAGCAGTGGCGAGAAACATTTGCATCGCCTCCACCAGCGAGGCTCACGATTTACCGGATACGTGACAAATTTGAGAGGACGGGGTCTATCCACAACTCGCCGAAGAGTGGTCGACCAGTCACCGTGACAACGCCAGAGAATGCAATGCAAGTCGCCCTGGCATTTACCCAGAGCCCTCAGAAATCGAAAAACAGGGCATCATCTGAATTGGGTATTGAACGCAGATCGTTGGGTCGTTTGATGCACCGTGCAGGACTGAAAATGTACGTGCCACGATTGACACATGGTTTATTAGAGGACGACTCGGATCGGTGTTTACAATTTTGCGAAGCCATCCTGAACGAGGAACGAGAGGGTGACAGCATTCTGCGCAAAATCGTGTGGTCCGATGAAGCAAACTTTAAGCTATCGGGTGCCGTTAATCGGCACAATTGTGTGTACTACGCAACTGAAAACCCTAAAGTCACGATTGAGCAATAGCTCAATCAACCTGGGGTGACAGTGTGGGCTGGCCTGTCCTGCAAAGGTGTCGTTGGACCTATCATTCTGCACAGGACTGTTGATCAACACGTGTATCTGAACATGCTGACAGATACAATCATACCACAGGTACGCGAACAACAGCAGCAGGACGACTTCTACTTTCAGCAGGATGGGGCACCACCGCACTTCACACTCACTGTGCGTGCGCTACTTGACAAAGAATTTCCCAACAGGTGGTTTGGACGTCGGGGAGCCGTTGACTGGCCACCACGTTCGCCGGATCTCACCCCTATGGACTTCTTTTTCTGGGGATGTGTAAAAGACAGGGTTTTTGCATGCAAGCCACGTTCTGTTGATGCCATGATTCAGTTCATACGGGAGGCTTGCCAGGAAATTGATGCTGATAAAGACCTTTGTGCCAGAGTGTGCATGGGTGTCCACACTCGACTAGTGGAGTGTGTGAATGCCGGGGGCAAACAGTTTGAACATTTGAGGGATTAATATGTTTATTATTGATATGTTTATTATTGATATGTTATTATTGATATGCTTGTATAATCGATAAAATACTGTTACGGATACGGGGGACGGCTCTCCTGTTAGCAAGGGGTGATTAGCCCCTTGTCCTGTTAAGCTGGCCGTCTCCCTGGTCCTGGTACTTGTAACGCTCTCCCGCGGGATGGAACAGATCAGGGTTATGGGTCCAGGGTTTATCCCGAATACCTTTATCCGTCCCTCCGCAGACTAGGGAGACAAGTACCGCTCGAACCCCGGTTTTAGATGTTATAATTGCCGAGCGGTGTTAGCAACCCGACGTTCGAGCCATTAACAATACTAAACCCTATCCTAAACGTTGGCCAAATCGTGCCACGGGTGTGCAATGATGGAAACCTCTAAAGCGACCGAAAGAGCATGAAGAAGAAAAAGACAAAGTAGGGAATAACAGGATTTATTACTATTGTTACGTGGTCCTCCCTGTGACCACCTGGTCTCGGTGACCCCCGGACCTTGAGAGGAACCCCGCCAGAAAGATATATGATTTATATGCTTTCGTAACGCAATCAATACCAAGTAAACCCTCCAGTGGACCAACGAAGGAAACAATCCAAATCAATAAGGAAACCACACCAAGGATCCGGATCAATCAACAATATATTCACCCCTGAGTATAATCATCAAGAACACAATACTTCAACCCTCCATATGCATTCCTACAATACTTCTAAGATGGCCATCTTATATATTCCCACCTTGCCCCCTACTTACGGCACCCTCAATGGTCAATGTCTCTCACAATGTCTCTGGGCCCCTCCCAACCCAGGTGAAGGTCGATTCGCGCCGGCGAATCGCGATCTCAAGTCAATGGCCAAACAAGGTCGACTAGGATGGCGATGTTCGCGCCGACCCTTCGCCCCAGTAGCTCGATCTCCGCACGCGGGCGGTTGAACAGACCTCTTCCTGACGTGCTCCAAACGGGCACGTCCCGTAACGGGAACAGCTGCTGCAGCGGACCCCTTCTCGGCAAGCCACCGAGGTCAGAGCCCGTGATCGCGGCCTCTGGGCTGGGAACGTCTCGCCAAGCGCGCGAGGCCCCAGGCGCCACCGTACTCGTTCTCGTAGACGTTGAGGCGAACTGTGCCGGACGCTTGGTTCCTTCCAGGAACCCCCGGCAACCGGACACGTAACAGGTAATTACCCCGCGCAGGTAACTCCTCGCGCCAGACGGGCTTTTCCAACTCAGCGTTCTGCCGCAGGTAAAAGGCGACTTGTCCCACGTCCGCTGGTCGAAGAAGATGGCCGCTTTTCTTTCCAGACCTTGTCTTCCTCTTTTCTTCCGGTTCACGATCCCGTTTCCGGTCTCCTGGTTACCAGGAGTGCTTCTACCCCTTTAACCACCACAACCTTTAATAGAATAAACATTAATAAGAAATTACCTGAATAGCCATTCCCATAAACCCGGAATTCGTAACACTATTTACACACAACTAAAGCAGAAAGGAAAGGAAATACGATTTACAAGGCAATGGAAGGAGCAGGAGACATAGTGCAATGATTAGCTTATATTAAACAGTCTTACTTATAA
Organism: Myxine glutinosa; assembly: GCF_964187855.1. Lineage (NCBI taxonomy): Eukaryota > Metazoa > Chordata > Myxini > Myxiniformes > Myxinidae > Myxine > Myxine glutinosa. The sequence continues at coordinate 91,003,627 of NC_136268.1, forward strand.
ACCCCAAGACAACATGAAAGACGGACAAACGGGCAGACTCACACGATGGGGAAATTGCAGGTTGGTTTGGCTGGAGGGAGAAGGTCGAAGCACAAGCTGGAAGGCTTGGCAGGGCGCACAGCAAGTCGGTCCTTTTCAGGCTGGGAGCGAGCAGGGCGACGTCGGCACACGTATCTCGTTGCACGCGGCAGGGGCTGGTTGTCGCTGCACGCCTCTGGCTCTTTTGGTCCTCCCCTTCTCTCCAAATCATCTGACGCATCTTTCTCCCTCAATCTCCTGCCTGCCTGCGTGATCGTCGCACATATCTCTCCCTTTCAACCTGCTGCTCTCACAATCGTCGCACGTATATCTCTCCCTTTCGACCTGCTGCTCTCACAATCGTCGCACGTATATCTCTCTTGGGGGCCGTGCCACCGCGGGTTATATATCCCCCTCCCTTGAACCTTCACGAAGCTCCTCGATGTTTCTCTCCACACCCTCTCTAAGTCCAACCCCTTGTTCTTGGTTGGTTGAGCGGGGCTGACTCACTCCTCCCCTCTATGACGAGGTGGAGACACGCCTTCCTTCTCCGAGGTTACCTCGTGCGTAATGGAGTCAAATGCAGCAAAAAAAAGTGGACGGGGGATGAAATGCAGCAAAGTGGATAAAGCAGATGAAAATGCAGCAAAGTGGCTAAAGGAGTCAATTGCAGCAAACCTGGCAAACCTGGCACTTGGAAGATGCCATGGGGCGTCGGAGGGACCTGTCTTATTTAATTGATGCAACGTAATGAACTAGTGGAAAACAGAGCCTTCAACTACATAGAATAAGGACATAACTAATGAGGGAAATCATAGATTTGCTCCGTGTGTGCGATGGCCTAACTACAGATGACCTTTGATCTTTGATACTTGGAGGGTGATATTTACAGGATTTACAGCATACAAAAAGGGAAAATTTACATCAAATTACACACACAATTCCCAAATCCCCAACACTGCACCCTCCTTCCTTACGGGACGGCCCGGGCCGAAGATTTTACCATTAGTGTGACACGTAGGTGTAATTCCCTCTACAATTAACCTGACCCTGAGTGCGACAATTTTAAAACACAAATAAATATGTCCCGCTAATTGCGTTGCACCCTGCCTAACAGTTTCACACCCACAGCTAACCGAATTGCGGAATTATTTTCAAAACTAAACATTTACGGTGGGGGAGCATTATTTACATTGGCATTACAGTGATCCCTCGTTTATCACGGGGGTTACGTTCCATAACCCCCCGCGATAGACGAAAATCCGTGAAGTAGCGACCATATTTTTATTTTATTATTTATATATATTTTAAAGCTTTATGACCCTCCCCACACTCTTATTAACCTTTCCCATACTCTTATAAACACTTCTTATACTCTTAAACACTTTTTACACTCTTAAACATACGTAATTTTAACAACATATAAAATTCTAATGGGTACTCACCATTGAAGATACTGTAGCTACCCATGGGTCCCCCAAGCAAGACCAGCATCAGAATCTCCTTGCTCCAGCCGGTGACGTCACCGGCGGGGATCCCCGGCGCCAGAGTGGCTGGTCACGTGACCACCAAAGCGTGTCGCGCGTGCGGGTATAATCAGCTACACCTGTTGATCACGTGACCACCGAAGCACGCCACGCTTGAGAGGCGTGGCTTTCGGTTTCTGGTTGTGCTTTATAATGCAGCCCGATAAACGGGCTTTTCAGTGTTCCCGAGTTGGTTTTGAGAATAAATATCTTCTCGGACGAGTTTGTGTCTTGCCCGTCATTTCGTCCGTATCAAGCAAGAGCCCCGGCTCTTCAATACTACAACTTGCGTGATGAAGATGATGATGAATTAGCTGTGCAGTACTGATGACGATGAAGGTGATGACGATGATGAATGTACTGCACAGCCAGAAAGAGCATTACAGTTACCCATTACGTGGGTAACTAGCGCAAGTGGAAGCTGCCGCATCTGCGTTTTCCATACGCACGACTTTGTCTCTTTGTCTACTCTTCTACTGTACACTATGTACAGTATTTTATTTCTTGTAATGTGTTTTAATTACTGTATTTTTATTATTTTTTTACGTTTTTTAATTTTTTAGGCTAGAAAATGCTTAATTTTACCACAAAAATATTTAAAATAATAGTATATAAAAATACATTTATACCGCAAAATCCCGCGATATAGCGAAAAATCCGCGATATAATTTTACATATACTAGCGAGAAAAACCCGCGATGTACCGAAGCCGCGAAAAGTGAACCGCGATATAGCGAGGCAACAACAACAACATGCATTTTAAGGCCATGTTCCCTGCTAGAGCGGGGGTTAGCCTTGCGGTCCCCATGACAATCTTCTCCATTTTGCCCTATTTTCTGCATCTCTCCTTGTTAACCCCCTTGCCCGCATTTCTTCTTCCACCATCTTTAGCCAAGCCTTTCTCGGTCTTCCCCGTCCTCTACTTCCTTCTACATTAACTTCCATCACTCTTCTCAACCAGTCACTTTCATCCTTCCTCAATACATGACCAAACCATCTCAACCTGTTCCTCTTCACAGCATCAATCACAGGCAATATTCCCATCATCTTTCGCAATTCATCATTTGTCTTCCTCTCTCTCAACGATACTCCGCACATCCATCGAACCATTCGCATTTCCACCCTTTCCAGCCTTCGTTGCTGCTCTACGTTCATTACCCATGTCTCGCTCCCATAAATCATAACACTTCTCACACATGCAGCATACACCTTTCCCTTCAGCTTCAGCGACACTCTCCTCCTCATCAGCACGCCACTCAGTTCCCGAAACTTCTTCCATGCACATCTCACTCGAGCAACCGTTGCCGAGTCTGATCTACCTTCTCCATTCAGCATGTCTCCGAGGTAGCAAAATGTTTTCACACCTTCCAGCTTCACGCCGTCTCCAAGATCCAACTCAACATTTCCTCCATCTGCAGCTCCCTCTGTGCACACCTTACATTTGAATGTAGCTGCCACACTGGTTAATGACCCTCTCAGACCACTACATTTTTGATAAACCCACTCAGCACACATTGTACATTGAATGGAGTTCACTCCGACACCCTTCCTGCACACAGCACACGGCCACTTCCCAGTTCTTTCCAACTCACCACATGCTTTACCACTTGCCATCACCTTTGTCTTTCCGATATTCACCTTCAGACCTTTTGTCTCCATACATTCCTTCCACTTGTTCATCTTTTCCTTCAGTCCATCCATACTTTCCGCAATCAACACCAGATCATCTGCATACAACAACTCCCACGGTAAACCCTCCTTTACGGTCTGAGCCAGCACCTCCATCACAGCTACAAATAGTAGTGGACTTAGTACCGACCCCTGATGCACTCCCACCTTCACCTCAAACTCACCACTGTTCCCGTCCTTCGTCCTTACAGCTGTGCGTGCTCTTTTGTACATTGCCATCACAACTCTGATCAACCATTCCTCCACTCCAAACTTCCTCAATGCCCATGTCAATACTTTGCGTGTAACCCTATCGAATGCTTTCTCCAGATCAACAAACCCAAAAAACAACTTCTTCCTCTTATCCATGTACTTCTCCTGCAACTGCCTCACAATGAAAAGCGCATCTGTCGTTCCTCTTCCTGGCATAAATCCAAACTGCATTTCGTCGATCTTCACTTTCTTCCTTATCCTCCTCTCCAACACCCTTTCCAATACCTTCATTCCATGCTCCAATAACTTTATCGCTCGGTACGAGCCACACTCCAGAGGGTCACCTTTCCCCTTGTATAGAGGGACGAGGGTACTCAGTTCCCAAATCACTGGAATGCGGCCTTCTTTCACCACCAGATTACAGATCTCTGTCATTCTCTTCACACCCCAACTTCCTGCTGCCTTCAACATATCTCCCACAACTCCCGTCGGCCCTCCCGCTTTTCCACTCTTCATTGCTTTTATCGCTTCCTCAACTTCCTTCTCAGTTATCTTCTCTGCCGGTCCTAAAACTGGTTTACTCTCTATGTTGCCATCCCATTCATTCTCTGTATTCAACAGCATTTCCATATATCTTTTCCATCTTCCTTTAATTCCATCTGGGTCGACAACGATTTGTCCCACTTCATCCTTCAAGCAACTCACCCCCATCACATCACACCTCTCTTTCGCTATGTGCTTTGCAATCCTGAATACTGCTTTCTGACCCTCTTCCGAATCCAAGCGTTCTCCGAACATTTTCCTACATGCCTCCTGCGCCTTTGCTACCTCTTTCTTTGCAGCCTTCCTGGCTGCCTTATAACTTTCATGCTCTGCTGTTTCTGCTCCCGTACCCTTCGCCTTCTGCCACTCTTTGAACTTCTTCCTCTTCTCGTCAATCCTCTTTCCAACCTCAACATCCCACCACCATGTTTCCGAGTGCCTCAGTGGTCCTTTTGTCCATCCACATACCTCACCAACGGCTCCCAACAGACTAGCTTTCATTGACATCCAACCACTTTCAAGCTCAACCACATCATCCTCTCCCCTACTCAGCCTCTCTTTTAATGCCTCCCTTACTGTCACCTCTTTCAACCTCCACACCTTCATTCTCGGTTGGTACTTCACCCGCCGAGCTCTCCTCGCACCTTTCACCCTTATGTCGCAGACAACCAAGTGGTGCTGTGAAACAGCCTCCTCCCCCGGGATCACCTTTGTGTCCCGGAGGTGCCCCCTATCTCGCCGACGCACCATCAGGTAATCAACGGTTGTCGTCGACCCACCTGACGTGTATGTAACAAGCTTATTGTCCTCTTTCTGGAACTGAGTATTACAAATCAACAAATCAGCTCCATCAGCAAACTCCAAAATCCTTTCACCTTCTCCATTTCTCACACCATATCCGTAACCCCCATGAACTCCCTCAAAACCATCCATACTCTTTCCCACATGTCCATTCAGGTCTCCTCCCACCACAACAACTTCCTCATCTTTCACGTTTTCCATCAGCTTCTCTATCGCACACCAGAACTTGTCCTTCTCTTCATCGCTTCGACCAACCTGCGGAGCATATCCCGAGATGACGTTCACCAAGAGCTTTCCAATCATCATTTTCACCATCATCAACCTATCACTCACTCTAGTCACACTCACCACACTGTCTACAAACTCCTCAGAAAACAGGACACCAACACCATTCATGCCCTCCGGGCACCCTTGCCACACAAACTTGTATTTCTGTCCCTGCCTACCCTTCACCATTCTCACACCACTTCCCTTCCATCTCGTCTCTTGCACACAACATATGTCCACTCTTCTTCTGACCAATACTTCCACCACTTCTCCTGATCTCCCTGTCATTGTCCCCACATTCCATGTCCCAAACCTCAGAAACCGATCTCCACTTCGGGCTGCACCCTGCCCATATGTAGTTGTAATTGTCATGGTTCTCTTTTTGAGGCAATGTTTTTATGGCTGGATGCCCTTCCTGACGCCAACCCTCTTAGTCGTCTCTTACGACACGCAGGGATACGGTGTACCTATTCTGACCAGGGTACACACTGGGAAACGTTTAAAACATGTAAATTCTGGGGAGGGGGGGGGCGGGGGGGGCGTCAGCATCACGGCTGCGGTTTAAACATATTCCAACAATATCCAAACAGAACGATGAAAAAACAATCCGGGAAAAGTCTCCAAGCGAGAACGTGGATTTGAGAAAGAAGGAGCAGAGGCGGAAGAAAACGAGATACAGGGGGCGGGGCACAAGCCGAGACGAGGAGGAGAGCGAACAAGCACGTGTCCGGGAGGAGAGAAAGAATCAATATAGAATTCTTTGTCTCAGGAGGTGAGGTGAGGGGGAGAAAACAAAATAAAAGAAAGAAGCAATACAGCGAAGGAAATAACCCAAACCGACAAAACACCGACGGGGGGAGGGAAGCCCCAAGTCACCAGGCCGCGCACGAGGTACGACTCAGAAAACGATTAACTACACACAAGTTTGCACGAACCACAAACCAACACCAACTAGAAACACACAATAACACGTACACAGCAAAATAACCAGTGGAAATTTGACAAAGACAAGAACGGGAAAACACTCAAACTTCGATGCCGTGGAGAGCTCGAAGCACGCCTCACTCGCCCGAGGAACCGGAAGTCCTCTCGTTGGAGGTATTGACTTATTTAGGGTTGGTTTTCTAAGGCTGTAGGCTGCACCTCATTTTGTCGAATAAAGTGGTATTCGGGTGGTTCCGGTATTTGGGACCGCAGGGACGGAAAGTGCAGGTACGGGGTGCTTGGCACTCCCCAGCCGGCCCGCTCTGAAGGTTCGGATCGGGACACCGGGATTCATTCCGGTCGCCCGGTCGGCCCGGAGGTGGGGGTGCGGGGCCTGTCACGGAACGTCAAAACAAACGGCCTGCCGGGGCCGCCCAAAAGTCGGGCGTGAGGGGCGCGTCCACTAATGGAACGCCTCTCGCTTCCCAGATCGAGGGCCACGTGGTCAGGAGAACCTCGTCCCTTCTGGTTGCCCTGCCGTCCCACCGGGAGCGCTGGCAGGGTGTACTTCAAACTAAGCTTAAGTGTCAAGTGTTAAGTTCCTCCTTGCCCTCGCAAGGAAAAGGCTAGGGTCAAGCTCTTCCAAATTTCCAAACACTAGAAATCGGACGTCTCAAATTAATTAACTAATTTGTTAATACATCTCAGTCGCCCGCGACCTCTCTAGCGCGGGCGTCGAACCAGTTCATTTCCGGGCGACCGGGCCGAGTATCGGCTCGGCCGTGGCCGAAGCCGTTGATTCCGCCGTAGCACGCTAACGCGTAGGCTCGCGCGTCCCTGGTCCGCCGGGGCTCCGCGGGTGTCCTACCGTGCCCACGTCACCATGCTCCCTGAATAAGAGAGTCAGACGTGGTGCCCGGGGACGGAGTTCGCTGTCTAAACATGGTAGCGCTAGGCCAGTGGGACCGCCGGGACCCACGTGCACTCACAAGTTGTTCTGCGCGTGGGCGGCAGTATCAGACCGGGGCACCCAAACGCTCCCCGGCTAAAGTTCATCCTGAAAGCGCCCACATTGTGCGGACAAACCAAGTCAAGGGCCACGTGGTCAGGAGAACCTCGTCCCTTCCGGTCACACTTTGCCTATCGGCCGGCCTCGAAGACCGAAATTGTGACGGTGTCACCCGGCGATATAGCGAGGGATGACTGTATTTGACTATTTACAAAACGCAACCCAGGACCTGTGATTTTTCTTTTGGGGAGACAAAAAGAAATTCCTGTTGGGAGGGAGGAGACAGCACGCATTGTATCGACGCACCAGTACTATAAAGAGAGCACCAAAACACCAAAAGCACCATAAGCACCATTTGGTGCACAGTCACCAGTTCATAATAAGCACACACAAAAAAAACAACTGGTGGTGGTCTTCCTCTTCTCTGCTGGGCCAATGTTCTTCCAGATGTTTTCTTGCTTCATGCGGCCTACTTGGAAATAAAAAAAGCACAAAACGTGTCCATTTTTATTTAGGGCCACAGGGCCAACTAAGGGTGGTCCACCTGTTTGGCATAGGTGCCACCTTACCGAGGTCCGCAAGCAAGACCCTGGGCCATCGTGGCCAGCTCCAGCAGAGGTGCCAGGCCCCAAAACGTGGGGTCCATAAAGTGGTGCTTGGCCGCAAGACGGCGGTCCGTAAGTGGTGCATCAATGCAATGCATGCTGGTTGTGGGAGTTCTGGTACACCATGGCAGACTCCCGCCCGCTCCCCTCGGCGCTCAGCGAGCACAGTCCTCGGTTGGCAGACAGGGAGACAGAAGACAGGTGAGTGAGGGGTAAGGTCACAAGGGTACACATCAATACAAGGCAATGCAGGACGAGGTGCGTACAGAGAGCGAAGTGAGAAAGTTTGTCCCTACCGTACGTCACCCCCCCTTGTTACCTACTCTACCCTTGCCCTTACCCCATATTTACAACAATCTACACATTTACAAATTCGTCACTAATGTCTCGTCTTCCCCATATTTCCCCTATACCAAATTCGTCTTCACTCCCACTAATCCAAAATTTGCCATCACCAATTCATCATCAATCCTCATGAGGGAGAGATGGAACAACAGCACAATGTCACACCCACGTCATGATGCATCTCACAATCCAAAACATTTGCACAAAAATAACAAAACATGGCATGGTGCGAAGTAGCGTCGTTACCTCAGGTGAGTGGATGCAGATGGTGCGAGGAGATTCTTAATGCTAACTATCTATCTATAATTCCAGTAATCTCTGTACGTTTGTACGTTTGTCTGTGACCGCTGTTTCTCGACAACTACCGGTCCGATATACTTGAAACTTGCCAGGTATATTGCTGGGGACCCGAGGATGTGCCTTTTCAAGGTTTTAAATTAATCGGACAAGTACTTACCGAGCTATGGCGATTTAGCCGTTCGCCGTTCGCTTTGGCGTTGCGAATGGACCAAACCATTCATGTAAATAGAGGGGGGGGGGGGGGGTTCTGTGGTCGTTCGCTTTGGCTTTGCGAATGGACCAAACCATTCATGTAAATAGAGGGGGGGGGGTTCTGTGGTCGTTCGCTTTGGCTTTGCGAATGGACCAAACCATTCATGTAAATAGAGGGGGGGGGTTCTGTGGTCGTTGCGAATGGACCAAACCATTCACATCGAATCATCGAATCACATCGAATGGACCAAACCGTTCGCTTTGGACCAAACCATTGCATGTAAATAGAGGGGGGGGGGTTCTGTGGTCGTTGCGAATGGACCAAACCATTCATGTAAATAGAGGGGGGGGGGGGGTTCTGTGGTCGTTACTGCCACGTGGTTTCAAAGTTTTTTTTTGTTGTTGTTGTTTGCACGCATGTTTTTTTGCACCCACGTACGGGCACGCCCTAGGATGTTTACACACACACACCCCTACACAAATTTTTTTTTTTTTTTTGGCAAGGAACGGGCACCCACGTACGGGCACGTCCTAGCTTATATATAGTACGGGCATGCCCTAGTCTTCTAAATGACATTAACACGCTTTACACTACCCGGGGTCTTTCCCTGCCAAACCATTGGCCATCTTACTCTATGCGGTTTTAAGAACCAAATTCCCATTGACCAAACTGTGGTGCTTCATCAATTTGGGGTCTCACTCCCCCGATTCAACTCCCTGTGCCCTTGCACAATTTCAGGACTGGGTCGTGTGGCTCTCCCAGCAGGTCTACCCACCTGCACACCTCCACCACTGCAGTTGCCTCCGAGCTTACCTGCTCCTTACCCTAACCTATCTACCTGGGGAAGGCCCTCTGGCGCTCTCCCCACTCGGTGCCCTCTGGCACTGGGCTACCCGGGTCCGTCCTCCGGATCCTCGGGCCCCATCCACAACTCTAACGGCTCCCAGAACCCACCTGCGGCCTCACCTGGCCGACATCCTCACAGTGGTGGAGTGCTCAACCAACTACACACACTAACAGGCCACACGCCCAGCCATTTCTACGTCACTAATGCACCCATCCAAACACCATTCTTCCACCACGCACCACAGATGCCAATATCCAACCACAATTTACCTGTACCCTCTACCTAACTCTTAAACTACCCTCCCCGGGTATTCGTGATAGGGGTCCAATCTTCCCCCATTCACACCTTTGCACCATCCACTCCACTCCACAGTTTCCACCATACTCACTCCATACCATCCATTCCATACTCCATATATTCCATACTCCATACACCTGTTCAGTTGCACACCTGTGCAATCACTCCTACTGGTGCTTCCTGCACCCTCCTTCCTCCCTGGACCATTTGGCAACACACCACTCAATCACCAGTTACTCACTCATACACTGTTCCATACACTTTCCATTCTCAAAACCATTGCCACAGGCACCCAGATTTTCCCACGCTCACACACACATCTCTACCGAGCATTGCCCCGCAATTCCTCATTTGCTCGATATCAATACTCACACATACGGCATCATCTAATCTACCTGGTGCCCGGTTAAAACTCGCGCTTCCCAGTCGCCCCTTACATTATTGTGCTCCCTCGTCATTATTATCCAACTACCCTCTCTATGTCCCGGACTACCTGTCCACTGTTGCTACCTAACCTTACCGTTACCTATGGTCATCTTCTCTAGATCCCTATCATTATCCTAACCCTCCCAGGCTAGTTTTCACTGCCAACCCCATAACTCTATTGCTCCTTTGCCCCCGCTGTGAGAGATGGCAAGGTTGCCATCCCACCACATCGGGTATCTCTCACTATAAATTTTGCTCACCAAATTCCAGCCAATCAAAAAATTTCCAACCGCTGCCAATCACAAATTTTGCTTTTCCAAATTCCCTATCCCTACCAAATGTCCTTTACTTGAGCCTCTCGGTGCGCCAATTCATCTCCAAAGCCCGGCTTCGTAAAGCCGAGCAATGAATTTGGGTGGTTTGGTCGCCTGCAGGTTGGGTCCTTCCGGCATTCACGATTCTGGGGAGGAGGCATGCTCGGCCCGAGATTCCACGCATCATCGCGGCACGGAACCTTGCGGTCTCCGGCCCGACGACCGAGGCTCGCCCGGTCGGAACCCCGTCCCCGCCAGGGGGTGAAGGTCCGACCCAGCTCCCCTCCCCCGGAATCGCGCCGATCGCCGCTCTGACGTGGCTCCGACCGTTCAGTGCGGGGCCCGACCCGAATCGTGCGCGATGCTCCGTAGCGGGGCGAAACAGCATTGATCCGCGCGAAGCTTCGCATCCAACAAAGCGCAATCCGCGCGAAGCTTCGCATCCAACAAAGCGCACCGCGCACCGAGCGCCCACGTCGGCTATCCGTCACCCTAAACTCTACCCCGTTCAACGTCGATGCCTTACTCGCATACTCACATGCACACGCGACCCTTTCCACACTCACCAAGCCCGGCGTTCCAACGCCACCCATACATTCCACACACTCCATCCATTCCACCAACGCACTCCCTGTTACACACCACACCTCTCGTGCACCCTCTTGCGCAGACTCGCCATTCGCACACTTCGGTCCACACCTCTCCTCCGTTACGTCCTCCGTAACACTCACCATGGGCGTGCACTCTTGCATCCACCCACTAACGCGCTCCGATGGGCTCTCCCACCCCCGCGCCACAACCAACTCAGGTGTGCTTCCTCGCACACGTTCCACCACCACCTTACTCTCCGTGTCACACTCCGTACACTCTGTTTCGCAAAGACCTTCCGACGTGCATTCTCGCTCGCACTCGGTGTCACACTCGCGCTCCGATGTGCTCTCTCGCACTCGCGCCACCACCAACTCACTCTCCGTGTCACACTCCGTACACTCTGTTTCACACAGACCCTCCGACGTGCATTCTCGCTCGCACTCGGTTTCACACTCGCGCTCCAATGTGCTGTCTCGCACTCGCGCCACCACCAACTCACTCTCCGTGTCACACTCCATACACTCTGTTTCACACAGACCCTCCGACGTGCATTCTCGTTCGCACTCGGTTTCACACTCGCGCTCCGTAACACGCTCATTCCCCGATGCACACTTTTTTTCCACAAGCGCGCCCTTTCCACTCACAGGGGACCCTTCACCAATGCCCGGATGCTTCCTCCATCCCAAGCGCATGAAAATTCTTTTGTCGCCAAACATCCTTCTACAAAATCTTCCCGCACAATACACAGCACGACTCACCTGGGGGATCCTTTTCTCCACGCGCACCTGCAAATCTTTATAAGGATTAGCAAGTACGGCATCAGGATGTGAACTTAGACTTTGTGCACAATCCATTCCTCCCTGCCGCGAGTGCTTTTCTAAGCCCCCGGTCTCTCCAATTTCAATTCCCAGCACTTTTTCTTTATTCACCTCGACGACCGTTGGCTTTAATAAAATTCCCTCTTCTATCTCAACGGTCGCCGGTTGCCCCAAACCCCGGGTCGCGATCTCTATCCCCGTCATTTTACCCGCGCTTTTCTCCGCTTTGCTCAACCAGCGCTTCTCGACCTGCTTTACCTCGTCGTGCACCCATTGGACCTGCTCGCCCTATCTGCCCCCAAGGTTCTCCCCTATTGCCAAATTCGTCCCCATCTTTTCCATATCACACCTGGATTCCTCCCTTTTTGACCCTGCATTCATTTATTTTAGTTCCTTAGTCATTTGGACACCCATGTTGTTAATTTCCCTGGTGGATATGAGCCCCTGGGCATACATTTTGTTTTCTTCATCCCACTGGTTCAAAAATGTAAACAACTGTCCCATTAAACAGTCCCATTCCATTGGCACCGCGGGCTCGACCCTCGTCGCCACCATGTGCGAGGTGCCATTTTGTGCGCCTCCAACCTCGTGCGTGGCGTCGCCATTTTGTGCGCCTGATCCCCCCACAACCACATTACCATTGCCCTCCTCCTCCATTTCTCCCACATACATTTCCCTGGGGTCCTGGGTCACTTCTACCCCCCCTTCTGACTCACCCACCTGCATCCGATCGCCTTGACCATCCATGGCACTATTTTAAATTTAGGATGTTTAAAAATTTTGGGCGCTCTTAATTTTGACCAAATTTTTTAATGTTATAAAAGATTTGGCTCAGGCCTCAAATCTCACTCCCAGACACCAATTGTTACGGCCAATAGTACAATTGGTGTCCAAAATTTGGGCTAAATAAATTTAGTCCCAGGTTCGAATCCCAACTCCTGACTACCAATTGTTACGGATACGGGGGACGGCTCTCCCGTTAGCAAGGGGTGATTAGCCCCTTGTCCTGTTAGGCTGGCCGTCTCCCTGGTCCTGGTACTTGTAGCGCTCTCCCGCGGGATGGAACGGATCAGGGTTATGGGTCCAGGGTTTATCCCGAATACCTTTATCCGTCCCTCCGCAGACTAGGGAGGCAAGTACCGCTCGAACCCCGGTTTTAGATGTTATAATTGCCGAGCGGTGTTAGCAACCCGACGTTCGAGCCATTAACAATACTAAACCCGATCCTAAACGTTGGCCAAATCGTGCCACAGGTGTGCAATGATGGAAACCTCTAAAGCGACCGAAAGAGCATGAAGAAGAAAAAGACAAAGTAGGGAATAACAGGATTTATTACTATTTACACACAACTAAAGCAGAAAGGAAAGGAAATACGATTTACAAGGCAATGGAAGGAGCAGGAGACATAGTGCAATGATTAGCTTATATTAAACAGTCTTACTTATAAACCCCAAGACAACATGAAAGATGGACAAACGGGCAGACTCACACGATGGGGAAATTGCAGGTTGGTTTGGCTGGAGGGAGAAGGTCGAAGCACAAGCTGGAAGGCTTGGCAGGGCGCACAGCAAGTCGGTCCTTTTCAGGCTGGGAGCGAGCAGGGCGACGTCGGCACACGTATCTCATTGCACGCGGCAGGGGCTGGTTGTCGCTGCACGCCTCGGGCTCTTTTGGTCCTCCCCTTCTCTCCAAATCATCTGACGCGTCTTTCTCCCTCAATCTCCTGCCTGCCTGCGCGATCGTCGCACGTATCTCTCCCTTTCAACCTGCTGCTCTCACAATCGTCGCACGTATATCTCTCCCTTTCGACCTGCTGCTCTCACAATCGTCGCACGTATCTCTCTCTTGGGGGCCGTGCCACCGCAGGTTATATATGCCCCTCCCTTGAACCTTCGCGAAGCTCCTCGATGTTTCTCTCCACACCCTCTCCAAGTCCAACCCCTTGTTCTTGGTTGGTTGAGCGGGGCTGACTCATTCCTCCCCTCTATGACGAGGTGGAGATACGCCTTTCTTCTCCGAGGTTACCTCGTGCGTAATGGAGTGGACGGGGGATGAAATGCAGCAAAGTGGATAAAGGAGATGAAAATGCAGCAAAGTCGCTAAAGGAGTCAATTGCAGCAAACCTGGCAAACCTGGCAAACCTGCCACTTGGAAGATGCCATGGGGCGTCGGAGGGACCTGTCTTATTTAATTGATGCAACGTAATGAACTAGTGGAAAACAGAGCCTTCAACTACATAGGATAAGGACATAATTAATGAAGGAAATCATAGATTTGCTCCGTGTGTGCGATGGCCTAACTGCAGACGACCGGTGATCTTTGATACTTGGAGGGTGATATTTACAGGATTTACAGCATACAAAAAGGGAAAATTTACATCAAATTACACACACAATTCCCAAATCCCCAAACAATACGTTTTGTGCGCACGTTTTGTTTTTCATTACTGTATACCTACTTTTGCAGCCCCCTGTTATATATATATCCGATTTAATATGTGTTCATTGTAATCCCTAATTCTGTTCACATTAAATGGACTGTTTGATTAAAATTTTCACTTGGATGTTGAAGAATATGACAAATAGATGAGGTGCTAAATGGCATGCAAGAGGGATGCAGGTGCTAAATGTTATGATCATCTAACAAAATGCGAACGCACTACTTTTTATCGCGCCATTGACAATTTACATGAACTTTATGGCATGCCACACGCTAATTCCAGAGTGGAGGCGCTACCTCCCGGGACATAATAAAAAATGTATATTATTGAAAGTCGCCCTAAACAAGGCTGAGAGCCACTAAATGTGAAGGGCTACAAAGAAAAGGAGGAAGAGCAAAATCTGGCAAAATTTTCCCCTCGTCCTGAAACAAGGAAACCTTTTCACAGGACCACTGTACAGGATGCGTAACTAGGCCAGGCAGAAAAATACATTTTCATACCCCCATTGGGTGTTTTTTAGGAGACACCATCTCCATGCTGGATGGCCGTTGGTTCCTAAAGGGAGCACATCCATCTGCCCTTTGTCAGGTGTTGTTTTTGGTCCTAGCTGAGTGTCACTGTCACTTCTCCACTGGAAAAGTCAATCAGGCGTGTCGGTTTAGTCGCAAACAACCCGACCATGCGGCAGGCAACACTGGGTTACATGTTACCAGGGGCAGTCCCAAAAGACTGACCTGACTTTAATAAAAAAACAAATCAACGACATAATACATAAAGTTAATCAAGATAGGTTTCAAAAACATTCAAAGCATTAACACATCAGTTCTGCATGGCAGTCATCTCCCGAATTCACAAATAAATCTAAAAATCGAATGTAATCCTGAAGGTATTGAGGAGGGCGTCCAGCCCTTTTGTGGTCTGGCACATTAATCGCACAAAACAGAGAAGCTCAGCAGAGATGTGTTAGTAAACACACGGATGATGAGAGGACATCAAGGCAGACACAAAATCGTCTCCAACAATCGAGAAGGTGGCTTTCACCTCTGCACAGACAGCTAGCTGCTTTTGGAGGGCCTCTAGTACAGTACATATGTGTCCCAGTGTTAGATCGTGATGGCTACGTTGTTGGACAAAGGATCCTCACCACACAGCAGTGCGAACGATTTAGTAGCATGCCGGGCAATTCAACCACTTTCCCTCGGCAGTGATGAACGTGCGTCCGTGAAGAGTAGAGTACTACTTGCTCGGTTGTCCTGGTAACCTGGCCCCCTTGTCCAACCTGAATTCTCCAGTTCCGGCACAGGGACCGTAAAATGTGGCCACTTAGCTTATCCATGAAGGAAAAGAGAAATGGAAAGGGTTGAACTTTATCAAAGATATCCCTAAAGTGTTATTAGGATGGAGACGTTGTTTATGAAAATGTGCTAACATGCAAGTATTAACAGAGCCAAATTCCGGTCATAATCATTGTTCTGGAGTATTATTTGAAGACTCATTGTGTGTTCATACCAGACCTGCACGGGGAAGGGGAGGGGAGGACAAATAAAGTCATTCCTTCGTGAAATACGTTATTCAATTGAATGACCCCTGAAAATGAGTAGAGTGACCAAGAATGAGAAAGTTAATGAGATGCTATATGTATGGATTGGTGTAGATTTTCCTGTTTCAGAAAAGAGAATTAATTTCATTTACACTCCAACTCCCCCCCCCCCCCCCTCCCCTACAGTCATTTTGATTATAAGATGTGTAGTAGGGTGGTCCACAGATATATGTAATATTTAATACTATTAAAAATCCATGCTCTTATAAAGATCATATGAACCAAATATGAGGTCAATTGGAACTTATTTAGAGGTTGCTCAAATAATAACATTTTTAATTTATCCTGTTTTTTTCCGATGGCAGAAACTCGCAGCTCTTCCACAGTTTGGTTGCTGGACAAGTCTGAAAAGAAAATAATATGTGGGGGACTACCAACCAAAGGACACACATTGCAGAAAATGGTGTACCATCACATACAAGAACACCATACAGTTCGTGAAAGTGCCAAACTTAGTGTACAAGCTGTGTGTGCATAATGGGAAAAGGACGAATTCCAGTGCAGAGAGTAGATTCCTGTGAGCGCCAACTTTTGAAGTTGTATGATGCCCACAAACTGGTAAAGAAAAATAGAACCAAGACATTCAAACTATAGAGTGAAGGAGCAGATGTTCAAAGATGATCTTCAATCCCTCTTCGATATCTCACCAAATGATGCGCTTGAGAAAATGACGAATGAAGAAGACAAAGCATTCCTTATCATGCAGCGTGAGGATCCCTCAAGTTCACGTTTGGGATCTGTGGACAACACTCTGGCAGTGAAGGAGAACAGAAAGCGTATCAGGCTTGAGAATGAAGACAAAAGAAAGAAGAAACATGCTGCTGAGACCCTAACAGCAATGCAATCTGTTCCATCAACATCGGCTGTGGTTGATGATGATGATGAGTCTGAGATTGAAAGCTCCGATTCAGGGGACAATGAATTCAAACTCCAAAGTCCATCTTCTGCCAAACAGGTGAAAAAGGCTCCCATCAAGGTGATCACTCCAGCAAAAGTGGCAACTCTGGACAGAGTAAATCTCTCAGATCGGCGTGCTATGTTTGTGGCCAGTGCTTTTGCACAATCTCTTGGTCATACCATTGAAAACAAGTGCAAGCCAACAATAATAAATAATTTCAGTAATTGAAAATAGATAATTATCTATGAATTGATGTATGATGCTAAAAATTCTATATCTTTTGCTCAAGCTTTTGCTCAATTTTGCTTTTGCTCAAGCTCAAAAAATGCTCAAGCTTTTGGGTCTCACTATCTGCCATGATCTTTCTTGGGAAAACCACATTTCCAAGCTGGCCTCCAAAGCCAGTCGCCGACTGGGCATCCTCCGTCGTGCGAAGTCCTTCCTTGGCACACCTGAGCTCCTCACCACATACAAGGCTTTCATCCGCAGCTCAATGGAATACTGTTCTCCCCTCTGGGCTGGTGCTCCTGCCTCACACCTTGCTCGGCTTCACGCTGTTGAGGCCAAAGCTTTCAGAATCATTGGAATCTCCTTCGATGTAGTCAACACCGAGGGCCTTTCACTCACTCACCGCAGGCAGGTTGGTGGTCTTTCTGTCTTCTACCGACTCCTCTCCGGCCTTGCTCCCCCAGCTCTCTCTGTGCTCTGTCCCCCCAATATTCCTTCAGGTCGCACAAGATCTGCCTGCAACCCTCTTATGGTTAAACTGCCAAAGTCTAGGCTCTCTGCTCACCTTCACTCTTTCATTCCCCTTTTCTCCCGCCTCTGGAACAAACTCCCCCACTCCCTTCAATCCCACTCCTCCCTCCAGGTCTTTAAAACAGCTGTTCACCACCATCTCTTATCTTCCCCCATCGAAAACCTTGATCTTTTCTACCCCCGGTAATTCACCCCAGAGTCCTTGCAGTGTTCATATGTTTTATTCCTCTCCCACCTCCCCCCAAGTCCTCCCGATGTCCCTGCTCTCAAATGTTGTGTTTGTGTCCTTCCCCCTCTTCCCCCTCTCTTTTGTGTCCTTCCCCCTCTCTCCCCATCTTGTCTGCCGCTCCCCTTGTTTTTTGTGTTTTGTGTGTCGGTTTGTCTTTTTGTGTGATTAATGTTAGCTCTTTCACGAGCCTCGATCTTGTATACAAAAAATAAAAAAAAATAAAAAAAATCTTATTATTCATTAAAATTTGTCAACATTTTGAGCAACCTCTAAATATTGTCCAATCAAGCTCATATTTTCACCACAAACGACTTTCTTCAAGAGGAATAGGGGCAGGCTCGTGGAGAAATGAAAATCCAATCTTCAAATTTTTGGACCACCCTAATGTGTATGGGGCATTCAAATAGTTATTTCAACATTCACGTTCAAGACACACTACATAAGTATAACAAGGGGGTACATCTGATAAAAAAAAATCTATTATTCTCAGCCATAAACACACACGCAACGCACACATCTTACTATAATTCACCAAATGTCTATCCGTCTGTCTGTTCCCAGGTACCGCAAAAACGGCTGAACCGATCGCAACGAAATTTTGGGTGGGTAATCCTGGGACCCCCCTGGAGTAAAATAGGCTATATTGTTTTTCCAATTTTTCCAATTTCCAATTTTTGCAAACACGATGGAATAACATTTACCGATATGAACAGTGATGTGGCTTTTATTGAAATTCCACAAATACTGTTTAGATTTTGATGATTTGCGTGTGATATGATTTAACGGATGTTTATAATAATCGTTTAAATTTAAAAAAAACCTTCAATTTCTGATATTTTGCCTTTTCATTTGGGCCTCACAATTGAAGCCCCGCCCGTAGGGCGGGTACCGTTGCTAGTACATAAAATATACGTGTATATTTATATATATTGTTATGGATACGGGGGACGGCTCTCCCGTTAGCAAGGGGTGATTAGCCCCTTGTCCTGTTAAGCTGGCCGTCTCCCCGGTCCTGGTACTTGTAACGCTATCCCGCGGGATGGAACGGATCAGGGTTATGGGTCCAGGCTCTATCCCGAATACCTTTATCCGTCCCTCCGCAGACTAGGGAGACAAGTACTGCTCGAACCTCGGTTTGGATGGTCTAGTTAGTTGCCGAGCGGTTTTTAGCAACCCGAAGTTTGAGTCATTAGCCTTCACTAAACCCGATCCTGAACGTTGGCCGAATCGCGCCACGTACACTCAATATAGAAACCTCAAGCGACCGAAAGAGCATGAAGAAGTAAAGACAAAGTAGGGAATAACAAGATTTATTACTATTTATACACACTAAGCAGAAAGGAAAAGAAAGATGATTTATAAGGCAATGGAAGGAGCAGGAGACATAGTGCAATGATTAGCTTATATATATGGCAGTCTTAATTAATACCCCAAGACAACATGAAAGACGGACGAACAATCACACTTACACGGGGAAATGATGGCAGGAATCACTGGAGGAAGGAGAAGGTCCAAGCCGATGGCAGGGCAGGAAGGTCCGGGCAATTCCACACCGTCGAGGTCCACGTTCCGTGCTCGAAGCGAACAGCAGATGGCAGCTCCGCGTCTCCACAACCGGCAATAGGGCCTAGAGGGTCTCGGCGTATTGCTGCAGTATCAGCACCCCCTCACGTCTCGTTCTCTCTTGGCTGCTTTAGCTGGATCATGCATCTGCCGCACCTCTCTCTCAATCTTCTCCGGACCTCTCAATCTTTTCTCAGGACTCTGTGACTTCTCCAAGACCTCAATCTTCTCCAAAAAGCCCTATAGAAACCTGCGCGTGTCCTTTTATAACGTGCTTTTGGGTTTCTTTCCCGCGTGCGTTGTAAACGCCCCTCGGTCAGCTTGCCTCGGCCTTGATTGGTCGCGAGGGCTACCGATCCCACCCCTCTTGATGACGCGTTGGCAAAGCCACGCCTTGTTCCTTGCGCTTGGCTGACTCCGTTGGTTACCTCGTGCGTAATGGAGTCAAATGCAGCAAACAGTGGACAGGGGATGAAATTGCAGCAAAGTGGCTAAAGAGTCAATTGCAGCAAAGTGGCTAAAGAGTCAATTGCAGCAAACCTGGCAAACCTGGCACTTGGAAGCTGCCATGGGGCGTCGGAGGGGCCTACTCTTATTTAATTCGGTGCAATGAAGAGTCAAACTATTGGGAAACACATCCATAACCTACATAGAATAAGGGACTAACTATTTAAAAGGATATATGGTGTCCTGTGTGTAGGTTTGTGGAATTAACTAAGAGGACGAGCTTCGACCTTTCTTTACATTATGGAGGATGCCATTTACACACAACAAAACCATAATTCTCACATTCTTTACATTTTCTCAAATTCGTTACACTTCTCAAATTCGTTACAATATATATATATATATATATATATATATATATATATATATATATTATTTATATATATTATTTATATATATATACAGTATATATATATATATATATATATATATATATATATATATATATATATATATATATATATATATACATATATATACAGACTTGGCATTTAATATGGAATATTTTTTTTGTGGGGGTGAACTTACTTTTCAAAATGACTTAGAACCAAAAGTTCATTGGAATTATGTTGAAATTATTCGAGATTTTGTTAATGTGACCTTTAAAAGAAACAAAAACCACATTTGACATTTCGAAGCAAATAAATTGATCCTTGAAAGTTATGTAAACTGATATCGAACTCAATTCACGGACAGTACTGTGTTAAACTTCTGTACGTTTTCCAGAAGTATCTCTTTATTTTGCACATTAGCCAAAAAAAATTCAACAAAAACAAAAGCTAAATTATGACTGGGATTACGGACAGTAAAATTACAGTTCAGTACTTCGTGTAACCCCCACGAGCATTCAGGAGAGCACGTACACGTCGAGGCATGCTGTTCACGAGATTTGCCAAGGTTTGGACAGGAATCGCTCGCCATGCAGTGACAATAGCCTGCTGCAATTCACGCACAGATGTTGGCTGCTGGTCCAAGTTGTCGATTTGACATGTTAATTCTGCCCACAAGTTCTCTATCGAATTCATATCCGGGGACATGGCAGGTTTCCATTCAGGACAACCAGGTCAGTTTTACCTCCTGCATGAAAAGCAGCCCAAACGGTCACCCCACCACCTCCAGCCTGGACTCTTGGCACTATACAATCTTCGTTGTGGGCTTCATGCACTTGTCTGCGCACTCGGACGCGGCCATCTTGACGATAGACCAGAAAGCTAGACTCGTCACTGAAGGTCACGTGATTCCAGTGTCCTGGCTGCCATTGACGGTGCTCTCTCGCTCACTGCAATCAGCGCTGGCGGTGTTGTCTGGTCAGGCGTGGCTTTCTCAGGGGATGCCTGGCACGATAGCCTGCTTGAACCAGTCGTTGGTTGACTAGCCTTCTGGATACAGGCACATTTGTCAATTGCTGCCACTCAGCCCTAAGCCGATTAGCTGACTTGGTATGGCCATTGCAGACTAACCGGTGCAGCTGGCGATCATCTCTCCTTGTGGTTCTGCGTGGACGTCCTGGCCTCGGTATTGGAGTAGGGACACCCCTCCGAGCATTTCGTTTCAGGATCTTTGACACCTGACCTTGAGTGATGCCATACTGCCGAGCAATAGCACGCCGTTTCATGCCAGAATTTCGTAAAGCCACCACTCCATGACAAACAGCATTGTCAAGTTGATGGACCATCTCCAGAGGAAGCGGCAATAACTTTTGTAGACGTGCAGCAGTTGTTTTCCACTGATACAGAACGCAACAACCCTTATATACCCGTTTGTGAAGCCAATCGTCAAATGTACCTGTCCTTACATTTTGTCACGCCACCTGTGATATAATCCTGTTATTGACTTCTTGCTGCAAAAGACAATCAGTGACATGGTTCTTTCAACAAAGACATCACCAAAGGGTAAAAGAAACTCACCAGATTGATATACTGAGTTAAGAAAGTAAACCCAAGTCAAGAAAAAATATATATTCCATATTAAATGCCAAGTCTGTATATATATTGTTGCGGTTTTGATTTTGTACAGTCAGTATAATAAAGGTTAAAATTTCCCCCTCATAGTTAGTCACACAAGCAACATGTAGCCTCGCGATAGTGTAGTTATTTCTTCGTATTTGTGAGCTTAGTCCTTTTCCTATGTTAGTTCTGCGTTGAGTGGAGTCAGGAGAATAGGTCCTACTTCGACTGACTCTCCAGCCTCCCTAGCCTCATGTCCCTTTGCGCTGACTTTGGTTCATTTTGGGCGAATTAACATGAGGCAGGCCTAGGAGGGTCGGGGCGGAGCCGAATGAGGGACGGCAGAGCCGCTGACGGTAACTACGAGCCGCCAATCAGGGCTCAGAGGTTGTGGCGGCAGCACTGCGTCACATGGCGTGGTTGGAAGGTTCAAGGGGTTCAAGAAGGCTCGGGGCATATCTATATAAGTGTTGCACAAAGCCCCCGAGAGGACTTGCCCCGAGAGGACTCGCTGATGAGAAGGACTCGCGCGCATTGACCAACCAGGAGGAATCGTTGACGAGCAGGTGTTAAGAGCGTCAAAGAACTTTGAGAGATACGCGGGTGAAGAAAGACGCGCATGAATCGGAATACTCGCTATTATAAAGTGACACTCGGTTGTGCTGGAGGCCGATCCGCGTACACTGCATTAAGTCGCGCGAGTGATAACGGCTGTGTAATCGCCAGTTGCGCTGAGAGACGCGCATCTTCCATTCTACCTCATCGGCTGCCTTTGTTCGGGAGACACGCTATGAGGTTCCATCCCCCAACTGCTGCCATCTTCACGGGACGTGCTGGGACCGTGGAGAGCCGGACGGGGCCGTTCCTGGATGACCACGTCGACACGTCTGGCTGGAACATCGACCCATCTGCCATTCCCTGTGTGTGTGTGACAGGCCCGAGTCTGGGTGTAAGATAAGACTGACTAAGTGCTGCTCTGTGTCTCTGCGTCCCGATCATTGTATATATGTGTGGGAATAATTAAACATGTGTTCTTCCTTTTTCCATTCAATCGTTCCTGTGATTTTCTCATTGACTAAGCGCGGTACGAATAGAACCGCTCGAATCGGGTTCCACTACTAAGACTGCACGGACCATGTGGTACTCAATCCGCTCGGCGTATCCAAACCACACATGGCTCGTGCGAGGCTTGCTTCCTCGCTTCCGTGGCGGCGCAGGGATTTAGGTACGAGCGAGACTTGGTCCCGAAACCCTACTTTGCGTTTTCCCGGAAGGGGCGTTTCAAGTCTCGGTTCCGCCAAGCCCAGAAAGAACAAGGGGATTAATCCCCCCTTGGTAAGGGGAAGAAGGGTGGCGGAGAACCATAACATTTGGTAGTCAGGAGTGGTGATTTGGAACTTCGGACAAAAAATGTTGACAAAATTTTGGACACCAATTTTACATATTGGCCGTAACAATTGGTGTCGGGGAGTGGGATTGGACCTGGAGTGCGCTTCATGCACTCGAAATTGCAAGTGGACGAAATTTAGTTTTTAAAACCAAAATTGAATATTCGTACCATGGCTAGCCAAGACGGTCGAATGCCGGTGGGGGAAGATGAGGAGGAGAAATTGATGACCCAGGACCCACAGGAAGAGTTGCGAGAAGAGGAGGAAATTGAAGAGGGGCCGGCAGTAGGGGTAGAAAATGGCAGCGCCTCGCACGTGGCGGCGAGAGCCGAGCCCGTGGTGCCAGGGTACATGCAATTCGTCATGGCGCACCTCATGGCAGAAATGAAAGGAATGAGTGACAAATCCACCCGGGAAATGAAAGAAATGAGTGACAATTCCACCCGGGAAATGAAAGAAATGGGGGACAAATCAAAAAGGGAAATAATTGATGCCCAAAAGGACGAAATGCGGGGACTAAAGAATGACATGGATAAAATAAATGAAAGAATGAACACCCGAGGGGAGACATTAAAAAAGATGAGGGAGGAATCCAGGTGTGATATGGAAAAATTGGGGGAGGACATTGGGCGCAGGTTGAGCGGGGAGGTCGCATTGGTACGCCACGAGGTGAAACAGTGTGAGGAACGCATGGAGAGCGAGGTTGAGCAGAGCGCAGCTAAGTTGACCGAGGGTATAGAAATCGCGACTCGGGGTGTAGAAAAGCCGACGGCCGCCGAATTGGACAAGGAAATTTTATGCCCGCCGGCGGTCGTCGAGGAAATGATTATAATTGAAATTGAGGAGACGGGAGAAATAGGAGATAAATCGCGGAAGGTAGAAATGGGATTTGTACAAAGTCTGTGTTCACATCATGATGTCGTGCTTGCTAACCCCAAAATCAAAAGTTTGCAGGTGCTGCTGGCGGAGAAGAAGGTACCCAAGGTGAGATATAATGGCGCGAGTGTGTTTGGTGGGAAAAGGGTTTTGGCGCGCTTGGGATCGAGACGAAACCCGGGCGGTCATGGAAGGTCGATTGTGCAGTGTACGAGGGCGAATGGCGTGCGTATGAGAGAAAAGTGTGCACCGGAGCACGAGTGTGTGCGAGAAAAGTGTGTTACAGAGTGTGAGGGAGAATGCACACCAGACTGTGTGTGGGAAGAGTGTGTCGGAGAAGAGTGTGTTACAGAGTGTGTGAAAGAGTGCACACCCGAGAGTGGGGAAAAAGTGTACGAGGATTGGGTGTGTACCGGGAGAGTGCACACCCGTGGGTGTTACGGAGTACATAACAGAAAAGTGTGTAACGGATTGTGTGGAAGGTGTGAGTGTGCCTAGGTGTGCAGGTGCGAGTACGGTGTGCAAGGGGGAATGCACACCAGAGGACGTGGAAGGAGAGTGTGCTGTAAAAGAATGTATGGAGTGTATGGGAGTCACAGGGACACCTCGGTGTGCAATTACAGAGTGGGTCGCGAGTGGTGAGAACGCGGCTCAAGCATCGACACAGACCGGGGTAGCATCTAGCGCGACGGATAGCCGACGTGAGCCCTCGGTGAGTTGTGTGTGGGAGGGACCGGTGGGGATCGATGCCACGGCCGTTTCACAAGGACTGCCATGCACGACCCAAGCCGGACCCCACCCTGTATGGTTGGTGCAGTGCCGTGGCGGGAAAGGCGAATGGCGAGGTTCAAGGGGAGGTCGGAGAGTTTGGAACCACGCCCCTTGGCGGGTGGGATGCTCCGACCGTGGGCGGTTGGGCCATCATGTGTGAGACCACGAGGCCCTGCGCCGAGATGGGGCCCTGAACTCAGCCCATCCATGCCTCCTCCCCTGGATCAAAGATGCCGCATGGACCCAACCTACAGGAGACAAACCACCCGAATGGATCGCTCGGCTTTTCGAAGCCGAGCTGTGACGAAGTATTTCCGCATGGAGAGGCTCAAGTGGAGTGGACGAATGGCAATAGTGTACCCTTCGTGGAGGAATGGTAGTTTTACCATTCCTCACACGAGTCCGGGCTCATGAGCATTAGTTTAGGGGGGTGGCAGTGACAGGCACATGGGGGGCCAGCGATGGTTACCTCCATGGGGCACCGAAGCTAGCCGAGGGAGGGCTAGGATAATTGATAGGGAATTAGAGGACTGTAGAGGACATGAGAATTAAGTAGGGACATTTGTACTGTAGTGGGGACGTAGAGAGATTAGCTGGTTGATAATGACGAAGGGAGTGCTTAGTTTAATGCGATGACAGGGCAGCACGAGTTTTAGGGGAAAAGCAGCTAGCTAGATGATGCTGTGTGTGTTAGGATTGTGTTGAGACAAACGGAGTTGTGTTCGAGGTGTGTGTGGAAAGTAGTGTGAATTGTCTTGCATGGTGTGCAAGACGGAAGGTGTGTGCGCACAAAAGGTGTGCGAGGTAATTGGTGTGTGAGAATAAAAGGTGTGGAATGCATGGTGCGAAGGAGTGAATGGGTGGAGATGGACCCATTCACGGACACCCGGGGTGGGTAGTTTAAAGTCAGGTAGAGGGCTTAGGTAAATTGTTTGGATATTGACACCTGTGGTGCAGGTAGTGGCAATGAAGTGCTTTGGAGGGTGCATGAGTCAGTGACATGGCTGGGCGTGTGGCTTAATTGGTGAGTATGGTTATTGGGGCACTCCGTCACTGGTAGTTTGTCGGCCAGGTGAGGCTGCAGGTAGGCTCTGGGAGCCTGTCAGAGTAGTTGTGAATTGTTCAGTGGGGCCCGAGGATCCAAGGGAAGGACCCGGGTTGCCCATTGCCAAGGAGGGCATCAGGGGGTAAAGCACCAAGAGGGGCCTTCCCCAGTTAGGTAGTCGCAGGAGCAGGGAAGCTCGGGTGGCGACTTCAGTGGCGGAGGTAGGTAGACCTGCTAGTGGAACCACACGTCAAGCCCCGAAATTGTGCAAGGGCACAGTATGAAAATTCAGGGGGAGTGAGGCCCAAATTCAGGGGCACCGCAGAGTGGGCAATGGGGATTCGGTTTTTAGAACCACATAGTTTAAAGATGGCGGATTGGCAGGGCATGACCCCAGGTAGTTTAAATGAGTTAATGTTACTAGAGTAGTTAGGAATTGAGGAATTCCCTTCGTGCCATCCACAGCCATGCACCGATGAGGACGACGCTCCACACCAGCACCAAGGCTTTGTAAACTGTTTGAGTGGTAAAGACGCATCATGACGTAAAGGGGACATTGTGTTTGTTCCATTCCTTCCTTCCTGGGAGGGATTGGGAGACGGATTTGGAGATAGAGGGGGATATGGGAGACAAGACATAGAGACGAATTGTAAATACAAGGAAGGGCTATGGTAATGTAAGCTGACGTTGGGGGGTATGGACGGTTAGGGACGGGCTTGCTCTGCTCGCTCTTCCGCGCCCCTCATGCTGCATTAACTTGTATTGCTGTGTACCTTTGTGCCCTTTCCACTTTGCTGGTCGTGCTTTGTCTCTCCCCCCACCCCATGACCATTTTGGAGGTGGAATTGTGCAGCACCATCGACCTGTGCAACACCCCTGCTGCACTTTGCTACATCTGTGCAGCTGAACTGCACAGCACTTTGCTGCCGTATCCTTTTCATTTGTTATAACTAACTTCGCTGCACCTGTGCAGCACTTTGCTGCCACAAACACTTTGCTGCACATTATACTTATGGACCACAAGTTTTGTGGCCTTACACCTCACCTGTGTAGCACTTTGCTGCAAATTCACCTTGCATCTTCGGACCACTTGTTTTGAGTGGCATCAATGTCACGCAGTCGGACCACCTAAAGATGGCCCTGCTTGGCAAAGAAATAAAACGAACACACTTGTTGTGCATATTTTTTATTATTGTGTGCTAGGGACGAGAATAATTGTAAGTTTATTTAGCCCCGAAGAGCAGGAATGGCCTGTATGCCGGTCCGGGGGCTTGCCTGTTTGATATGTGCACACAGAAGATGCAAGCAGCAAGATGCAAGAAGCAAGCAGCAAAAATGTGATTTTTGAGTGTGTTTGTGGACTTTGCTGTGCTTTCTCTACCCCTACAATCTTCTTTCCAAAAAGGACATGTCCTGGGTCGTAGAACTGTAAATAATGAGTAGGGTTTTGTGCTTGTATATAAAATGCTGCCCACCGGCTCTATGTTTAGTTTGAAAGCAATTCCGGATTCGGTTAATTGTGGGCGTGATTCTGTTAGTTAGATACTCAATGCAGTAGGTGGGACATATTTAGTGTTTTAAAACTGTTGCATACAGGGGTTAGAGTAAATGTTAGGGGGAACCACATCTATATGTCACATGTAACAGTAAAAGTTAGTCCCAGATCTTTCTCAAAACCGGTCGTTCCAATTTTTGTAGGTTCGACTCGGGGACGAGTCTGACGAGGGAGAGGGGTAGTGTTGCGGTTTTGAGTTTGTACAGTCAGTATAATAAAGGTTAAAATTTCCCCCTCATAGTTAATCACACAAGCAACATGTAGCCTCGCGATAGTGTAGTTATTTCTTAGTATTTTTGAGCTTAGTCCTTTTCCTATGTTAGTGCTGCGTTGAGTAGAGTCAGGAGAATAGGTCCTACTTCTACTGACTCTCCAGCCTCCCTAGCCTCATGCCCCTTTGCGCTGACTTTGGTTCATTTTGGGCGAATTAACACGAGGCAGGCCTAGGAGGGTCGGGGCGGAGCCGCATGAGGGGCGGCAGAGGCGCTGATGGTAAGCACGAGCCGCCAATCAGGGCTCAGAGGTTGTGACGGCAGCACTGCGTCACAGGGCGTGGTTGGAAGGTTCGAGAGGGTTCAAGAAGGTTCGGGGCGTATCTATATAAGCGTTGCACAAAGCCCCCGAGAGGACTTGCCCCCGAGAGGACTCGCTGATGAGAAGGACTCGCGTGCATTGACCAACCAGGAGGAATCGTTGACGAGCAGGAGTTAAGAGCATCAAATAACTTTGAGAGATACGCGGGTGAAGAAAGACGCGCATGAACCGGAATACGCGCTATTATAAAGTGACGCTCGGTTGAGCTGGAGGCTGATCCGCGTACAGTGCATTAAGTCGAGCGAGTGATAACGGCTGTGTAATCACCAGCCGCGCTGAGAGACGCGCATCTTCCATTCTACCTCATCGGCTGACTTTGTTTGGGAGACATGCTACGAGGTTCCTTCCCCCACCTGCTGCCATCTTCGCGGGACGTGCTGGGACCGTGGAGAGCCGGACGGGGCCGTTCCTGGACGACCACATCGACGCGTCTGGCTGGAACATCGACCCATCTGCCATTCCCTGTGTGAGTGTGACGGGCCTGAGTCTGGGTGTAAGATGAGACTGACTAAGTGCTGCTCTGTGTCTCTGCATCCCGATCATTGTATATACGTGTGGGAATAATTAAACCTGTGTTCTTCCTTTTTCCATTCAATCGTTCCTGTGATTTCCTCATTGGCTAAGCGTGGTATGAATCTGGTATGGTATGAATGGTATGAATGGTATGTGGTATGAATCCGCTCGAATCTGGTTCCACTACTAGGACTGCACGGACCACGTGGTACTCAATCCGCTCGACGTACCCAAACCACACGTGGCTCGTGTGAGGCTTGCTTCCTCGCTTCCGTGGTGGCGCAGGGATTTAGGTACGAGCGAGACTTGGTCCGGAAACCCTACTTTGCGTTTTCCCAGAAGGGGCGTTTCAAGTCAAGAAGTCAAGCAAGTAGTCAAGTCAAGTAGTCAAGTAGTCAAGTAGCAAGTAGTCAAGAAGTCAGTTCAAGTCAAGAAGGGGCGTTTCAGCTGTTTCACGAGCCTCGATTCAGTATACAAAAAACAAAAAAAAAGTCTCGGGTCCGCCAAGCCCAGAAAGAACAAGGGGATTAATCCCTTCTTGGTAAGGGGAAGAAGGGCGGCGGAGAACCGTAACAATATATATATTGTTGCGGTTTTGTGTTTTTGCAATAAAAGGTTAATTTTCCCCTCATAGTTAGTCACACTACAACATGTAGCCTCGTTTAAGCTCAGTTATTTCTTAGTAAGTGTAAGCGTGGACCTTTCCTATGTGTAGTTTTGCGTTGAGTAGAATAATGAGGGTTAGGTCTCCTTCCAATGCTTTGTGCCGCCTCGATGCTTTGAATTTTGGCGCAAATTATCATGATGCCGGCCTGACAAGTCGAGGCAGGCCGAAGTAAGGCGGGACAGGAGAAGTGGGAGTGACCGGTAAGCATGAGCCGCCAATCAGGGCTCGAGGGGAGTGGCTTAGCACTGCGTCAAAAGGCGTGGTTTGGAACATTCGAGGCAGTCTCAGGGCGTGGCAATATAACCCTTTGCGTAGAGCCCCACCCCAGTGAAGGGACGGGTTCTCAGTTATGGGGAGAGGCGCTTGCTGAGTTTTGAGGAGAGGTGCGCTGAACTAAGTTTGAGGAGGACCTGCACTGAGTGATGAGCTTGAGTTACCAGTTCGAAGCACTGTGTTGAATTACGAGTTCTGAGGAGAGGTGCGCTGAACCAAGTTATGAGCTGGGGTCCTCTGTTGAATTGAGCTTGAGTCAGATCCTGAATTGAGTTGCAAGAGTGAAAGCGCACCGTTATAGTAATCGCGCTGTGAGGGACAGCCGTGTCGGGCTGCAGAGACGCGCATATCTTCCAGCCTACCTTTGTTCAAGATACGTGCCACAAGAATCCCTCCCGCCTGCCTGCCTGCCTTCGTCGAGGGACGTGCTGTGACTGGCAGAGGGCCACGCCGGGCGAGCTGTTCCTGAACAACAAAGCCGGCACGTTCAGCGCATGAACCATCCTTCCTTCATTCCCCCTGTGAGTGTGAACGGGCCCATTGTCTGGGGATTAAGCGAAGACTGCTTAAGTGCCTGCTCTGTGTCTCTTCGCCGTGTATAGCTGTAAATAAACCTGTGTTCTTCCTTCTATTTGATCGTTCCCATCATTTCCATCTATTGACTAAGCGTGGTACGAATTATATCGCTCTAATCGGGTTCCAATACAAGGTAACTGCACGGACCACGTGGTACGCCATCTGCTCGGACGTACTCAAATTACGCGTGGTTCGTGCGAGACTTGATCCCCGCTCCCGCGGCGGCGTAGGTACTTAGGTACGTGCGAGAATTGTCCCAAAACCCTGTCCTGCGTCTGCCCGGGAGTGGCGACTCGAGTCTCACGCGGCGACCCAAAAATAACAAGGGGCTTAATCTCCCCTTGGTAAGGGAATGAGGGTCGCGCGGAAACCGTAACTACATATATATATATATATATATATATATATATATATATATATATATATATATATACATACATATATGAGAAAGCGTCACACAATGGAGGTTGAGAAAAGGAGAAAGCATCACACAATGGAGGTTGTACAAGTTCATTTCTCCCCCCCCCCCCCCTCCCTTCTCCCACTCCCCAAGGGGGTTTTTCTCCACCAAGGGGTTTGCATGTTGAGGTGTATATGTGTGATTAGAAAGCTTATCATGGCGTTTTTCCAAGGCAGCTTTTAATAACAAAAGTGATAGCAACACAACACTACTATTAAAAGCATAATATCAATGTTATCACAAAAAATATTAATACTAATAATGTCTCATCTCCCCAAAGGGTTTTCCCTTCTTGGACAAACTCTGTGTTAATGTGTATAAATAACTTATTGTGGCGTTTAGTGGGGTCACCCCTACCAGAAGTGAAAAAAATTATAAACAACAAGCACGTATGATTACCTTTTTTAAACAGTCGCTAATGCTGTTTAACACTAAAATGAAATACATTTGGAGGAATCCAGACATCCGTGAAGCAATCTATGATTGTTGCCTCCACGAATGGA
This sequence comes from Myxine glutinosa, assembly GCF_964187855.1. NCBI lineage: Eukaryota > Metazoa > Chordata > Myxini > Myxiniformes > Myxinidae > Myxine > Myxine glutinosa. Next base: position 91,034,495 of record NC_136268.1, read on the forward strand.
CCTGAGTGTAGGCCTACTGTAATCTATATACCCCACAGAGTATAATAGCACAACCTTTCCTGCCGCTTCCGTGTGGAGTGAGTGTACTACTGTACTAGTACGGTATATAAAATTATGATGTCAGCATGTCTTGGATTATTGTGGTTATCTTGTTCATGGAACATTTTGAATACCCTCTGAACACTATTGCTGAGATTTGTTGCCCTTATACAGATCTCTTCGTACCTGGAAGGATCTCTTCCTACCTTCCTCTTCCCTTATACAGATTTATATATCCCAAGACAACCAGTGTAACACAGGTATTTTGTGTTTTTGCAGCTGCTCTGACCACTTTGCCATTTTCCAAACTGATGTGGTGTTCTGTGTAACACTGCGGATGGCTCGAAGTGTGAAAAATATTGATAACTGATTCAGGTTAACCATTGTGCAGCACTCACAAATCATAAATATAATCAAAAAGGTCAGAATATAATCCATTGGCACTTCATCTAAAACTTACCTCCACTGATTAATTCCTCTTTTTTCCACCTGTAGAACCAACGTCCACATTCTCTTCAATCTCATTGTTCTCTCCACGTTTTCAAGTCAGCTGTTCACACCACCATCTCCAAGCCTGGTGTTGGCTTAACATTTAAGGTGGCTGGTTTAAGCTCTTAAGGTCTTGAGTTCAAGCCCCTGTCGTGCTGTTGAATTAACACCAGTTGGGTTGGCTCATCCTTTTGAGGTCAGAAAAATGAATACCAGCTTATTGGGAACAGGTGCATCAGTTGCACAGCAATCCTTCCAGGAAATGATGCAACCAGAAGCCACAGGCTGCACATGAAACAACAACAACCACCATCTCCATTTACCACCCTTCCAAAGCCATGATTTTTTTATAACCCGCGTCAGCCTCCACCAAGCCCACCTATTTCCAAATTTCCAGTTTTTCCTTGCTGAGAGTTTACGGCTGCATCCATCTTGTTCACCCCGTGAGTCCTCCGCTATACCTCATTCTTCCCCACATCCCTTATTTGTTCAGGTGTCCCTCTGTTTTGTCCCTCAACCCTGCTGCTGGGTGTGTTTCTCCCCTGTCTTTCTCCTATTTCCATTTGTCTTGTTATACCTCCTGATCCATTTTATGTGCCAAGTCCAACTCCCCCACGAGCCTCGACTTTGTATACAGAAAAAGCTTCCAAATTGCAGTATTTTTAAAAATCATCAGGAAAATGTCCCACAAAATACAATGAACAATGATAAAAGACATAAGAGTAGCAGAATGTGACCTTTCTGTACCTACAGTGTCAATACAAGGTAAGTAAGCAAGACATTGATAAAATAATGAAAAACCAACATCGCACTGTCTTCCGCAAAGTGTGTTATATATTATGGGAACCGTGAACAATTTCTAAATCCCTGTCCTGATCTTTGTGATCTACACATCGCAAGTAGTCTGGTCTTTGCTGATATTCATTGACCTGAGTTTACACTGCTTGCTATCTCGGAGTGTGGTTACTGTATGGTCTTCAGCTCCGACCCTGTATTCAAAGTCACGCACACAGGTGTTCACATGTAACGTGAATGGCAATCTTTGGCCAAGAAGGGCAACCAAGTCGGGACTTTCAAAAGAATCTGGTGGTCCCACGATGCATTGGCGTGCATGCACAGAACTTCTTAGTAACAATGGCAATTAGGGCATCTGCATGATAATCTTACTATAATTCACCAAATGTCTGTCTGTCTGTCTGTTCCCAGGTACCGCAAAAACGGCTGAACCGATCACAACGAAATTTTGGGTGGGTAATCCTGGGACCGCCTGGAGTAAAATAGGCTATGTTGTTTTTCCAATTTTTTCCCCAATTTTCAAATTCTTCCAATTCCAATTTTCCAGTTTTTCCAAACACGATGGAATTATATTCACCGATATGAACAGTGATGTGGCTTTTATTGAAATTCTACAAATAGTGTTTAGATTTTGATGATTTGCGTGTGATATGATTCAACGGATGTTTATATAAATCGTTTAAAATAAAAAAAGCCTTCAATTTCTGATATTTTGCCTTTTCATTTGAGCCTCCCAATTGAAGCCCCGCCCATAGGGCGGGTACCGTTGCTAGTTTATAAAATTTAATAATTAAAACTGCCAGCACTGATGCAGGGGCGCAAGCCATGACATCATCAATTTTGTTTTGTTTTTTATTGTCAGACTATGTGACCAATCAAAAATATTTTTCATATTCAAGTTCCTATTGTTGTGTAGACTGGAGATGACACAAAAAATGTTTCGTGGTAATCGGAGAAATTTTCTTTCACCTCAACGTGGCTGCCAAACCTCTTCACCGATGACGACATCTTGAACAACCTTTTTGCACTATGGGTAGATGATCATAACCTGGCAAGAGTCGAGTCGATAGCAAAAAAAAATTTTAAAAAGTTTTTGCTTAAATCCAAGCTAGTTGCCATGGTGATTGCAAAATCAAAATTCGGGAAAATGATGGAATAAATTCCTATTGGCCCCAACATTCCTGTAAGGTTTCAACTTAATCGGAGCAACAGTGCCGATGCTGCGGAAAGAATAGTAAGAAGACTAATAACAATAGGAGACCAAGTCTTTTACATTATTGGTCCCCCAATAATAATATGAGTCATCTTACAAGGAAATTGGACAAAGGAGGAAGCTGTTAGGCCCATCAAAGCCTGTGCCATTATTACCAATTCATGGTCGTCCATGTTCTATCCCTTTTAGATGCTGAGCGTCAAGCAAGAAAGCAGCACATACCATTTTTATTAAAGTCTTTGGTATGACTCAGCTGTGGTTCGAACTGCAAAGCTGAGTCCCAGACTCAAAGCTGATGCTCGAACTGTTCCGCAAACCGAAGATACCTGCAACAAGCCCCCGAATCCGCTCCCATGCAGACGAGGTATATGTATCATATGTCTTCGTGATCTTTCTTCAATGCCTTGATTTATCATCGATCTCGTTCGTGATTATGGCTCACGAAGCTTGTATACACATCAAATGTGTTGTGCGAATTGTGCTAGAATTCTCGTGCAGGCCCCAGGGATGGGGTAATATAGGATGCAGCTTAGGACTGGTGAAAGAAAAAAATAACGAGGAAAAAATAACCTACACGACTAGAACGGCACTCAGTAGGGAGCATACCTCCGCCAGGTGAACCGTTTACGCTTTGTATCCCAGAGTAGACCAGAAAATCACAACACAGAATCACATTTACTCAAAATCATCCGTCCACAACTTTTTGAGATATCCTGCTATGTATCGTTTTAGCCATATCACTCAAAGGTGAAGAATGACTTAAAAATTAAATAATTCTCATATCCGAATCCATATTCAGATCTTCGTCAAAATTGAATGGATTCTTTCTTGTGACACACCCAACCGGTCCACAAAGTTTCGTCCAAATCCATCTATAACTTTTTGAGATATCCTGCTATGTATCGTTTTTGTCCCGATCTCCCAATGGTGAAGAATCACTTTAAAAATTCTAGTAGCCGGATCCGAATCCGGATCTGCACCAAAATCTAATAATTTCGTCCTTGTAACATACGCTACATCTCTGCCAAATTTCGTCCGAATCTGTCCACAACTTTTTGAGATATCTTGTTCACAAACAAACGGACAAACAGACAGACAGACAGGGGTGAAAACAACCTCCATCCACCTTTGGTAGCGGAGGTAATGATAGAAAGAATATGGCTAATTCTCTAAACTCGAACACTCTCTAACACTCTCCGGCCCCTGGAAAGTCATGGAATTACAACAACGTTCCCTCTCCGTCAATGTCGGATGACAGTGATCCACAATTGGTGTTGATTGACTTAGCCGACAGTCAAGCATTGTGAATATTCACGAGTTCGTCAGCAAGTTGACCAGATACAGTGCCTTCAGGAAGTATTCACACCCCTTGACTTTTACACATTTTGTTTTGTTACTGATCCACACATAACACCCCATAATGTCAAAATGGATAGTTTTTTAGAATTTTTTACAAAAAAAAAAAATGAAAATCTGAAATG
>NC_136268.1:91041011-91063511 GCF_964187855.1 Myxine glutinosa
GTAGTGGTAGTGGTAGTGGTAGTGGTAGTAGTAGTAGTAGTTGTTGTATTAGTAGTAGTAGTAGTCGTAGACTCGTAGTAGTGGTAGTAGTAGTAGCGGTGGTGATAGGTAGTAGTAGTAGTGGTAGTAGTAGTAGCGGTGGTGATAGGTAGTAGTAGTAGTGGTAGTGGTAGTAGTAGTAGTAGTAGTTGTTGTATTAGTAGTAGTAGTAGTCGTAGACTCGTAGTAGTGGTAGTAGTAGTAGCGGTGGTGATAGGTAGTAGTAGTAGTAGTGGTGGTAGTGGTGGTAGTAGTAGTAGTAGTAGTAGTAGTCGTAGACTCGTAGTAGTGGTAGTAGTAGTAGCGGTGGTGATAGGTAGTAGTAGTAGTAGTAGTGGTGGTAGTGTTAGTGGTAGTCGTCGTGACAATAGCAGTAGTAATAGTGCTAGTAGTGATAATAGTGGTGGTGGTGGTAGTAGTATTAGTAGTAGTGGTGGTAGTAGTGGTGGTGGTAGTAGTAGTGGTGGTAGTAGTCGTGGTGATGGTGGTAGTAGTAGTAGCAGTATTGGTAGTAGTAGTAGTTGTAGCCTCATAGTAGTGGTGATAGTAGTAGTAGTAGTAGTAGTAGTAGTAGTAGTAGTAATAATGCTAGTAGAGGTAGTAGTAGTGGTGGTGGTGATAGTTGTAGTAGTAGTAGTAGTGGTTCTGGTAGTAGTAGTAGTAGTGGTTCTGGTAGTAGTAGTAGTAGTGGTGGTATTAGTGGTAGTAGTAGTAGTGGTGGTGGTGGTGGTAGTAGTAATAGTGGTAGTAGTAGTGGTGGTGGTGGTAGTAGTAGTGGTGGTAGTAGTAATAGTAGTAGTGGTGGTGGCAGTAGTAGTGGGCGTTGAAGCAGTAGTGGTGGTAGTAGTAGTAGTAGTAGTAGTAGTAGTAGTAGTAGTAGTAGTAGTCGTAATAGTAGTGGAAACGGTGTCTGCATGGTGGAGAAGCCACCCATCATAGGTTCAAGCTATCTGGGTGAAGTTTACTTTTGCACGGGATGAGTCGGGATTCAGACCTATTGGATATATACAAGATGTTGATCCTGTAAAAGCAGAGCATGCATTTTCTATTCGCTTGCAGCAATGATGTCGTTTGTGCTTACACTCACTTTTTAACTTCTGCTTTTTCACACTGATTATTACCACTGGTGTTGCAGCTGGCACCAACAACTCAAGACGTCCAACAGCACAGGCTATAATGATCAACAAAATCTTTGTGAACAGAGAATCTTTGGCTAACAGGCATCAAGATAGTGCTATAATCTGTCATTTTTGCCACTTCTGAGAGGGTAAAGTTTAAACTTGTTTTCACCTGTCTTTAAAGTTTGATAGGCATTCCCAACGAGCAATTTATTAACACAATTATTAATATTTCAATGGTCATGAGTTGGAGGCTAACTTAACACAAGTTGGTGCCAATTTTACTTCCTTTATTTGATTTTGCATTGTTTGCTGTTTGATCTCTGTATAGTTGACATTTCGATTATCTGTCCGCACATATAGATGGAAATTTCTATAATAACTCTCAGCACTTATTGTACTGTATCGGGTTCTTGAATTCAGCTGACATATTCACATGGAAAAAGGTTAAGCATGCCTACGAAATAACACTATTTGCCAAAAAACAACTTGAATCGAATTCAAATTTTATTTCATATACAGACTTGGCATTTAATATAGAATTTTTTTTTTCTTGACTTGGGTTTACTTTCTTAACTCAGTATATCAATCTAGTGAGTTTCTTTGACACTTTGGTGATTTATTTCTTAAAAGAACCATGTCACTGATTGTCTGTCGCAGCAAGAAGTCAACAACAGGATTATATCACAGGTGGCGTGGCAAAATGTATGGACAAGTGCATTTGATGATTGGCTTCACAGTCGGGTATACAAGGGTTGTTGCGTTCTGTATTAGTGGAAAACAACTACTGCACGTCTCCAAAGGTTATCGCCGCTTCCTCTGGAGATGGTCCGTCAACTCGACAATGCTGTTTGTCATGGAGTGGTGGCTTTACGAAATTACGGCATGAAACAGCATGCTATTGCTCGGCAGTATGGCATCACTCAAGGTCAGGTGTCAAAGATCCTGAAACGAAATGCTCAGAGGGGTGTCCCTACTCCAATACCGAGGCCAGGACGTTCCCGCAGAACCACAAGGAGGGATGATCGCCAGCTGCACCGGATAGTCCGCAATGGCCGTACCAAGTCAGCTAATCGGCTTGGGGCTGAGTGGCAGCAACTGGCAAATGTGCCTGTATCCAGAAGGCTATTCAACCAACGACTGGTTCAAGCAGGCTATCGTGCCAGGCGTCCCCCGAGAAAGCCACGCCTGATCAGACAACACCGCCAGCGCCGATTGCAGTGGGCCAGAGAGCACCGTCAAATGGCAGCCAGGACACTGGAATCACGTGATCTTCAGTGACGAGTCTAGATTTCTGGCCTATCGTCAAGATGGCCGCGTCCGAGTGCGCAGACAAGTGCATGAAGCCTACAACAAAGATTGTATAGTGCCAAGAGTCCAAGCTGGAGGTGGTGGGGTGACCGTTTGGGCTGCTTTTCATGCAGGCAGCAAAACTGACCTGGTTGTTCTGAATGGAAACCTGAACCAGTTCAAGTACAGGGCCATTCTGGAAGAAACATTGCTTCCATTTGCTCGTGCAGCCTTTCGAGGAAACTTTGTCTTCCAAGATGACAATGCATGGCCTCATCGTGCTCGCATTATCCAACACTTTCTTGCTGACCGTGGTGTAGAGCATATGGAGTGGTCTGCCATGTCCCCGCATATGAATCCGATAGAGAACTTGTGGGCAGAATTAACGTGTCAAATCGACCACTTGGACCAGCAGCCGACCTCTGTGCGTGAATTGCAGCAGGCCGTTGTCACTGCATGGCAAGCGATTCCTGTCCAAACCTCGGCAAATCTCGTGAACAGCATGCCTCAACGTGTACGTGCTCTCCTGAATGCTCGTGGGGGTTACACGAAGTACTGAACTGTAATTTTACTGTCCGTAATCCCAGTCGTAATTTAACTTTTGTTTTTGTTAAAAAAAATTTTGGCTAATGTGCAAAATAAAGAGATACTTCTGGAAAACGTACAGAAGTTTATCACAGTACTGTCCATGAATTGAGTTCGATATCAGTTTACATCACTTTCAAGGATCAATTTATTTGTTTCGAAATGTAAAATGTGGTTTTTCTTTCTTTTAAAGGTCACATTAACAAATCTAGAATAATTTGAACATAATTCCAATGAACTTTTGGTTCTAAGACATCTTGAAAAGTAAGTTCACCGCCAGAAAAAAATATTCCATATTAAATGCCAAGTCTGTATAAATTAAAGAACCCTCCATACACAGGCTGTATTTTCCATTCATCACCAGACCAAGGAGATTTTGCACACCTAACACAAACAGCATGGTAGAGGGATCAACTGGAAAAAACACTTTTACCTGGTCAAGGTTTGGAGAAGGTCAAGGTTTGGGATATTGATGTCTACTTGCATTGGCTGACTATGTTACTATGGCCTGTATAGAATTTAGCAAAGCCCAAAGATGGCAAATTATTGGGATCAGCAACGGTACCCGCCCTATGGGCGGGGCTTCAATTGGGAGGCCCAAATGAAAAGGCAAAATATCAGAAATTGAAGGCTTTTTTATATTTTAAACGACTTATATAAACATCCGTTAAATCATATCACACGCAAATCATCAAAATCTAAACAGTATTTGTAGAATTTCAATAAAAGCCACATCACTGTTCATATCGGTAAATATTATTCCATCGTGTTTGGAAAAATTGGAAAATTGAAAAAATTGGAAAAACAATATAGCATATTTTACTCCAGGGGGTCCCAGGATTACCCACCCAAAATTTCGTTGTGATCGGTTGAGCCGTTTTTGTGGTACCTGGGAACAGACAGACAGACAGACAGACATTTGGTCAATTATAGTAAGATGGACAATGCTGGGATGTCCTACAGTGATATTACACGTTAACTTGGCTTCCATTAGACTGTTATCAGCATATTGGCCCAAAATATCAACAAAGCAGTGATGTTAAATACAGACCTCGGGTGGGATGACCCAGGTAAACCTCGTACGGAGAAGATGCAGCTCTGATCAGGCTTGTCAGATGTATTCCTTTTGCCACAAGCACAGTGTTCCAGCATGGTTGGACTCTCCCTCAGAGGTTATCTATGAGAATTGCCTGGAAGTGGCTTCATGTTACAGGTTACAAAGCCAGGAGACCAATAAGACACCATCTTCTGACCCCAGAAAACAAAGTAGCCCGCTTGGAATAGTGCCAGGCATGTTAGCACTGGAATCTTATATCCGGGAACAAGATCCATTGGTCTGATGAGATCCAATTTCTCCTGCACTCGACTGGTGGTGGAATTTTGATTTGGTGGCAACTGAACGCAGCCGATACACCTAAGAAATTTGTCAAGTCCATCCCATCCGTTAAGATATAGGACTGCCTGTTACTATTCAAAACTTGACCTTGTCACTGTACAGGATAACCTGACAGCCAAAAAGTACCCTTGGGACATTTTGGATTGTGTTGCTATTCCACATTTTGTCAACCACCACGTCTCACCATGCCTGCATTAATGGATGACGATGCCAGATCCAACGGTTCTCCATGCAGTTGCTGACTTATTTTGAAACGACACCATCACAACATTCCCGTGGTCAGCAAGGAGTCCTGCTTTAAATCCAACAGAGCACGTTTGGGACATTCTTGGATGTATAATGAAGAAACGGGACCCTATCTGTGAATACTGGTACAGATGGAGGATGTGTTGCACCAGGAGTGGTAATAACTCCCTTTGGATTCTCCCTGGTGACTTCTTCAGGGGACGAGGAGGGCTGCAGCAGTGATTCATTCCATTATTGATGTTTTGAGACATTAATTCCCCTGTGAGATAATTCAATGTCATTATTGACTGGTTTTGAGCCCTTCATCACAGGATGTCTTGTTACAGCCCCATTCTAACGTCAGTGTGTTTTTGATATGAAGCAGTGCCCTTACAGACAACCTCGTCTTGTGATTAAAAAATATATATCAACAAATCCTTTCAATTTTTTTGTATAAAATGTTGAGGCTAATGGAGGAGCAAGAACAAAGAATGGATCAGGATGTAACATAACAAAAGGAACAGTACAAAGAGAAGAGGGTACACCAACAGCAGGGTTGAAGGATAAAATCATGGGAGACTTGGACAAATAAGGGATGTGGGGAGGAAAGACGGGTAAGGGAGGATACCCGGGGTGGACAAGATCAATACAGGAGCAAACTCTCAGGAAGGAAAAAATGGAAATTTGGATGGAGGTGGACTTGGGGATAAGGGGATGGGGGTTAACCGGGGCAGAAAAAGCCATCATTTTGGATAGGGGATGATCTGATATGGTGATGAACAGCTGGATTGAAGATCTGGAGGGAAGAATGAATTTGAAGAGAATGTGGAAATTGATCCCAAAGGTGGGAGAAAATAGGAGCGAATGAGTGGAGGTGACATCATAGGCCATATGGTTTGGCAGCCATGTTTGATTGAAGGAAAATGATAAATAATTATATCTCTGAAACCGCTCAACCCTATCAATGCGAAATTTTACAAATATCTAACACCGCTGTTGCATATAGTTTGAAAATGATGATGTCATATGTCACGTGGTTTGGCAGCCATCTTGGATAGAAAAACGAACCTCATCCGATCAACACGAAACTTCACAAACATGATCCCGTACCCATACATACGCAGTGATGGCATCTACCCGTTGTGGGAATATGCAGAAGCATATTGGTGACACAGTCGCATTGTTCTAGTTTATCCAAATGTCCCTGAACCGTTTGATCAAATTTTCCATTTCTCCAAAAGTTAATGAAACAAATTTCCACTTTTTAAAATGAATTTAACTACATCAAACATTCTCAAATGTGCCACTACAGTACTTCGTTAATAGCCACGGTTAATCCAATATCCTCTGTCCATCCGCTGATCGGCCAGGGAAGCATTTCATCCGAAGTTGGCTGGCCATGGGACTGCTGTTCGCCTGAGGCTGATATGGGCTGGAATTTCAAGAGAGACCACCGACCTGTCTGAGATGGGACAGTGATAGACCCCAAGACTCATCCTCATCACGGGACATTCCAATAATCTTGAACGACTTGGTTTACACGGTGTAAAGCTGACGAGGTTTTGAGGCAGGGGCGCCAGCCCAGCGAGGAAAGGAATACTTCATTTCCTAAAGTTATGGCTTTGAATTTGATGTAATTGATTGGTTGCTTCTAGTAGATATTAATAACTCTATCTGTATGAAAACATATTATTTGGCCTTAGATTATTTGTGAATTTCTTGACTGACTCTCAGTCCAATAGGAGCAAACAACATCATGATAAGTGCTGATGACCAAGTCAGTCCATTGAAAGTTGGACAAGTTGCAAGATGAGCAAGTAATCCTGTATCACAGAGGTTGCTTTCAGGTGTACACAAGCAAAACAAACCTGTCTCATATCAAATCACCTCTAGCAGTGCACACAGGTAAGGAACTGTATCTGTATGGTGAACAAGCAACAACTTCAATCTGCAGGCCTACAAGATCCAGCACACTAAAGTTTGATTGGAAAAACAATGTATCGTTTGCCTGAAAATGTCGCATCGTAAGGAGAAGACGTACACTACACACAAGATTATGACATATAAACGAGGTCACAATCTGAAAACCGCAGCCCATGACAGGGATGATGTTGATGATCTGCTGCATAGTATTAAAGAGGCAGATTTGTTAGCCGAAGAAGCTGTCTACCATTCTGAATGCCTCTCTTCTTATATCAGGAAAACTAACATCAAAGGTAGGCCACAAATGCCAACAATATCCTTCGCCCAGTCACCACATGAGCGAGCTTTATACCAGCAAGTTTCACATGTAGAGAAGGATAATTTTAAGAACAAGAAAGTATCAGAAGTACCAGACTTCCAGGAAGAGAAGGCAAGTTGTTTCAGAGCAACTGCCGCACCACAGGATTCTGTGTATCATGGGAGGGATGAAGGGTCAGACAACTGAAGACAAGATGGGATAAATCTGTGCATGAGAGAGAGCATGTTTCTGTGGAAGTTTCCCAGGCTGATTTAACATCAGGGGCTGATTTAATAATAAAGAGAAAGCACTAGGCAAAGGTACACCGGTCAGAAACTGCAGGTACGACTAACAAAACACAATGGAGATTTAATAACAATCCAGACACAGAATGGCCAGGGCCTGTCTGGTATTGTCCTTAGCAGCAAGGTAACACTCGTTGATGCTATTAAATCTGCTGATGACATGAAACAGGAACTGAAAACTTACAGGAAATCTGCTAATTCTGAGTCTATGCTAAGCTATTATGTCCAACGAAGACGTCTCTGGCTGGCTCTGGTCTTTGGCTGAGTGTGTATCTTTCAACAGTAAAAACAATAACCTCTTTACACATGGGCCTAGTAATAGCTGTACAGCTACACCATGAATATGGATCGAGGAATCTTTTGAATGCACTACACCCTCATGGATTCTGTATCAGCTCGAATCGTCTTTCTGGAGCAACCCAACACTAACCAGAGGGGTGTACCGTGTGTTACATTACCAGTCAGCTTGTAGTGTGCTCGTCAAGTGGCTTAAGCACTCGAGCAAGCACTCCATCAACACGGTTTATAAGGAACGGCTGACTTGGAGAGCGAGAGGAAGTTTATTACCCGCGCACGCGAAAAGCTGGCTTGAGAAATTGATTCATGTCTGTCCGTCTTATCAGTTTACGGTCGTCAGTTTATGACCGAGGAACAGCTTATTTAAACAGAATGTTATATTTTGAACACGATCGGAACATGAATAGAAAGACAAGTTTGCCGCTTTACCCCATTTTGACACTGAATTTGTCCCGACCACACATGCACAGAGAGGAGTGAGATCGTATTTGTACTCTGTCTGCCTGCCAGGCAGTTAGACAAAATTTAAAGTAATTCCAAACAGGAAACTTACTGTTTTAAATCCTTGGATGCAGTGATTGGGCCTTGGAGGCCCACAAGGTATTTTTGTTGCAAAAACTATGCTGTACAATTTTTTTTTGGAATGAGCCTCATTTTCACCGACTTTCATGTTGTTACATAAAATTCAGTGCCATAAATAAATATGGAATTCATTCAGGCTCGTGTGAAAATCCTCATTCTTCACTTAAAACCCGAAAATCCGACACAAATGCAGGCCTGGGGCCTTCGAGGCCCCGCATAAATGTTGTTGTACTACTATGTTATATCATTATTTTCTTGATATGAGTCTTGATACGATTACCAGACCAGCTTACCAATTATGAGGAGATCCTCAGCTTTCCTTCGATGCCTTTCATGCATCATTGCTGTCACACATGACCGAGTACATGTTAATTGAAAATGACAAGTTCAAATCGCATTTTTACAAGTTTGGCTAATCGGTGCAAGACAGTTTCAAATGGACGCATTACTTGTCGACTGCAAGTTGATTATGTAAAATTGTTACGCTGGTCTGGCAATCGTCGGTTGCGTCATCCTTTGTTTAAGATGGGTATTTAAGATGAGCCTACAGTGTATGGGTTTAGAGACAGTCTGAGTCATTGAAAAGATGGTCCAACTTACGACTGAACAGCGGACCTTCGTGGTTACAACCTTTCACAAAACTGGAGGTTTGCAGCGAACTCGTGATGCGTTCAGGGAACGTTTCCCAGAACGGGAGCCCCAAGCAGCCAAAACCATCTGGGCGAATGTCAGAAAATACCAAGAGCATGGCACTAGCCTCAACCGCAACAAGGAGAATTCTGGTAGGAGGCGCACTGGGCGATTGGAAATGAACATTACAGCAGTAAGACAGCAAGTTTTGGAGCATCCTCGGGATACCAGCGCAAGATGAAATGGGACGGGATTGCCTCCGGCAACATTTTTTTTTTTTTTTTTTTTTTTGTATACAAGATCAAGGCTCGTGAAAGAGCGAACATTAATCACACAGAAAGACAAACAAACACAAACAAACACATAAAACAAATAACATCGGGAGTGGTAGACAAGATGGGGAGAGAGGGGGAAGGACACAAACACAACATTTGAGAGCAGGGACCGAGAGACATGGAGACATCAAGAGATCTGTGGGAGGGAGAGGGCTTTGGGGGGAGGCATGGGAAGGGGGGGGGTGGGATCTGCCGAATCCGAATCATTCAACCGAATCACAAGACTGGACCTCCAACAACATCCATATCAGATTCACATCCGGCATCAACTTACGCCAGGGGATTTTGCCAGGAGGCTGGTGCTTGCCAGATGGTTGATAGCACATTGCGAAGCAGATGTCAATTTCCTGCGGTATCTCGTTATCGGCGACGAAGCTTCTTTCGCCATGGACGGCAAGGTCAATACCCATAATGTTCTTGAATATTCACCGACAGGACAACCGCCGGAATTTAATTTTGACACCAACATGAATCGACAAAAGTGGACTGTTTGGTTGGGACTTTGTGGAAGTGGTCAGGTGATCGGACCATTTTTCTTTCAAAGGAATGTCAATGGTAACAGGTATCTGCAGATGATCAATGATGAAGTTTTACCGCAGCTGGAGGAGAACTTTGAGCAACAGGTTCGTGGTGTCTTCAGATATCTCTGGTGGGCCCAAGACGGCGCCCCAGCACATCGTCTTATCGCTGTCCGAGATCCACTGAGGGAACTCTTTGGAGACCGAGTCATCGCCCTCAACCATGCAGTGGAATGGCCGCCAAGACCACCTGACCTCACACCATGTGATTATTTCCTTTGGGGACATTTAAAGAACAAGGTGTTCGTAACTCCTCCCCGTGATCTTGATGAATTGCAGGGCCGTATTCGACATGAAGTGGATGATTTGCGCAATGAACCGGCTATGGTGAGACGAGCAGTTCAGGGCATGCTCCGCCGCTGTGAGCTTTGTGTTGAAAGGGGAGGTGGACATGTTGAAGGTGTGGATGCATAAAGGCCAATCATTACTGAGAAAAGTTCACATCTGACATTCAATTTGCACCAATTATCCTGACTTGCATCGATTAGCCAAACTTGTAAAAATGCGATTTGAACTTGTCATTTTCAATGAACATATACTCGGTCATGTGTGACAGCAATGATGCATGAAAGATATCAATGGAAAGCTGAGGATCTCCTCTTAATTAGTAAACCACATGTAAATTGTCAAAATAAATAACCTTTGCATATTAACCCCTTGAATTCGGATAACCTTTTTTTGATACGCACTGTGTGTGTATATATATATATATATATATATATATATATATATATATATATATATATATATATATATATATATATATATATATATATATATATATACAGTTTTTGGAAAAACTCCCCTTTTTTTATTTAAACATTAAAAAAAAAATTCATCTTAAATCTTCAACTTCAATTGTTTATAAAATGTAATATCACGTATATCACAAATACATTTGTGGAATATAATTATTGTTTGTATTATGATTGGTGTAAACCATGACAAAACAGCAACTCAGGTACAGCGATTCATCTGCGTATATATTTACATATCTGGGCCGAGTCTGTGTTGTCACTGAAATATTCCTTCAAATTTTTGTTTCCCTGGTTGTGAAGTGTTTTTAGTAACGTGGTTTTGAGGTGTTTTGAATCACGTGATGGTAAGGTGTTTTGAATTATGTGGTGGTGAGGTGTTTTTAAATCATGTGATGGTGAGGTGTTTTTAAATCACATGCTGGTGAGGTGTTTTGAATTATGTGGTGGTGAGGTGTTTTGAATTATGTGGTGGTGAGGTGTTTTGAATTACGTGGTGGTGAGGTGTTTTGAATTACATGGTGGTGAGGTGTTTTGAATTACGTGATGGTGAGGTGTTTTGAATTATGTGATGGTACGGTGTTTTGAATTATGTGGTGGTGAGGTGTTTTTAAATCACGTGGTGGTGAGGTGTTTTGAATTACGTGGTGGTGAGGTGTTTTGAAATACGTGGTGGTGAGGTGTTTTGAATTAGTTGGTGGTGAGGTGTTTTTAATTTTGTGGTGGTGAGGTTTTTTTTATTATGTGGTGGTGAGGTGATTTGAATTAGTTGGTGGTGAGGTGTTTTCAATTTGTTGGTGGTGAGGTGTTTTAAATTACGTGGTGGTGAGGTGTTTTGAATTACGTGATGCTGAGGTGTTTTAAATTATGTGGTGGTGAGGTGTGATCGTCCCAAACTTCTAGTCTTGACATACCCCTCCCGTATGTATATGCTGAGTGGTTCTTTTTTGAATTGTGTTTTTTAAAACCTAAATCTTCAACCTAAATTGCTTATAAAAATGTAATATCACAAACACTATAAATACATTTGTGCAAAATAATTGTTTGTATTATGATTGGTGTAAATGATGACCACACAGCAACTCAGGTACAGTCATCCATCTATATGTCTACATATCCTGGGCGTGTCTGTGTTGTCACTGAACTACTCCCTCAAACTTTTGTTTCCGTGGTGCTGAGGTGTTTTTAATAAAGTGGTGGTGAGCTGTTTTTAAATCACATGCTGGTGAGGTGTTTTTAATTACGTGGTGGTGAGGTGTTTTGAATTATGTGGTGGTGAGGTGTTTTGAATTACGTGGTGGTGAGGTGTTTTGAATTATGTGGTGGTGAGGTGTTTTGAATTACGTGATGGTGAGGTGTTTTGAATTACGTGATGGTACGGTGTTTTGAATTATGTGGTGGTGAGGTGTTTTTAAATCACGTGGTGGTGAGGTGTTTTGAATTACGTGGTGGTGAGGTGTTTTGAATTACGTGGTGGTGAGGTGTTTTGAATTAGTTGGTGGTGAGGTGTTTTTAATTATGTGGTGGTGAGGTTTTTTTAAATTATGTGGTGGTGAGGTGATTTGAATTAGTTGGTGGTGAGGTGTTTTCAATTTGTTTGGTGGTGAGGTGTTTTAAATTACGTGGTGGTGAGGTGTTTTGAATTACGTGGTGGTGAGGTGTTTTGAATTACGTGGTGGTGAGGTGTTTTGAATTAGTTGGTGGTGAGGTGTTTTTAATTATGTGGTGGTGAGGTTTTTTTAAATTACGTGGTGGTGAGGTGATTTGAATTAGTTGGTAGTGAGGTGTTTTCAATTTGTTGGTGGTGAGGTGTTTTAAATTACGTGGTGGTGAGGTGTTTTGAATTACGTGATGCTGAGGTGTTTTTAATTACTTGGTTGTGAGGTGTTTTAAATTATGTAGTGGTGAGGTGTTTTAAATTATGTGGTGGTGAGATGTGATCGTCCCAAACTTCCAATCTGCACCGACCCCTCCCCGATGTGTGTGCTGAGGGGTTCCTTTTTTAATTGTTTTTTTTCTCAACCTAAATCTTCAACCTAAATTGCTTATTAAAATGTAATATCACAAACACGACAAATAAATTTGTGCAAAATAATTGTTTGTATTATGATTGGTGTAAATCATGACAACACAGCAATTCAGGTACAGTCATTATCCTCAGCTAAAACAAGCCCGTTCCTCTGTAACGATGCGTGGTGAGGTGAGCGTAGTGAACCGAGCCAAGCGAGTGTGTATATACCTATAATTATATACACTGCCGGTCAAAAGTTTTAGAACACCTCAAATTTTCCAGTTTTTATTGAAATTTACGCAGTTTAATGTCCAGTGAATAACCTGAAAGGGTACAAACATAAGCAGTAAACTGCTCGAGGTAAAAAAAAAAGTTTAGGTTAGCAAAAACGGGAAAATAATGTAAATTGCACAGTTATATTATGAAAAAAGGCCTTCTTCATGGAACAAGTAATGGGTTAACAACTTACAGCTGTTCTGCAGCAATGCAAGGAAATTAAGCCTTGAAAGTTGATGCAAACAATTCCTACAGGTGTCCCAATCTCTGCTGATTACTTGATTACAAACCCCCTGTCTGTATAAATGCAGTATTGGAACAGATTGTTATTACACCCTCTGAAGCATTACTTGGACAATATTGCACTGCAGGAAGTAGTATATTGGAAACTGGAGGAAACTCTGACAGGAAGAGGTCTAGCAGACCCAAAGCTACAACAGAATCAGAAGACAAGTTTCTGAGAGTCAACAGCCTGCGTGATAGGCGGCTCACAGGACAACAGCTTCAAGCACAGCTTAACACTGGTCGAAGTAAGCAAGTCTCAGTTTCAACTGTGAAGAGAAGACTTTGAGCTGCAGGTTTGACAGGTCGAGTGGCAGTAAGAAAGCCATTGCTACGATGGCAAAATAAGAAAAAGAGGCTTGCCTGGGCCATGAAGCACCGCCAGTGGACTAATGAAGACTGGAAGAAGGTCTTATGGACCGATGAATCAAAATTGGAAATCTTTGGTTCATCACGAAGGGTTTTTGTACGCCGTCGAGTAGGCGAAAGGATGGTTCCTCAGTGTGTGACACCAACTGTCAAACATGAAGGAGGAAGCGTGATGGTCTGGGGCTCTTTAGCTGGATCCAGAGTCGGCGACTTGCACAAAGTGACTGGCACCCTGAACCAAAAGGGCTACCACAGCATTTTGCAGCGCCATGCAATACCCTCTGGTATACGCCTAGTTGGTCAGGGGTTCATCCTACAGCAAGATAATGACCCTAAACACACCTCCAGGCATAGGTGGGCGCGATTCGGAAAATTTTAAGTCCGCTTACCGCTTATCCGCTCCGCCAGCCCGTGTAGTCCGATTCGCTTATCCGCTTCAGCGGCCGAAAATCTTAGTCCACTTACCGCTTATCCGCTTCGATTCGATTTTTTTAAAGCGCTTCGACGTTTTTAAAGCGATTTTTGACGTTTCTAAAGGGAATTTAATGCTTTTTAAGCCTAAATAGCCATTTCTAACTACTACAAAGACAAACAAAGCTTTTAAGATCAAAAATATACATTTTTATTTAAATAAAATTTATTCAAAATTTATTGAAATAAAGTTTTCCACTCGACTCTACTCTACTCTACAGTTAATTTAAATATAATTTTAATATATGCAAGTAACATTAAAGAAAAATCAATTTGCCCATCCTTTCTTTGACAAGAGAGTCTACTAGTCAACAGACTAGCAGTCTGTTGACTAGTCCTCGTCTTCCTCCTCCACCTCCACCTCGTGGGCCTTCTTGAGGATTTGGAGGTTGCCCTTCATGAAGACGAGGGCCTCGAAGTTCGGTGCAGCCAGGGCCGACCTCTTAGGCCTGAGGATGTCCGACCCGTAGCTGAACACGCGCTCGACCGAGGCAGAGCTCGGGAGCGGCGTGTTATGCCTGAGAAATAGAGTTACCCAAGCATCACGGAACTCGAGCGGGAAGAGATTGGGCGAGAGCTGTAACGTTTGGTTATTCAGACACAAACAAGTCAACAAGATGGCGGGCCAACGGACTGCCGTTTATTCGTCATGGTGTCGTGAACATGCCGTAAACCATGACGTGAACATAACGTCATGATGTAATGCGTTATGTTACAACCATGTCGTAAACCATGACGTGAACATAACGTTATGATATAATGCGTTATGTCGCAAGAGCCGAGTTGTTAGGGTTTCACTTATTATTCACTTAAATAAATATTCACAATTCTAGAGTAACGGCTCAGGCTAACAGCTGATTTGGCGAATCGCGATGCGCTTTAATTTTTCGGTAGTCCGCTTACGCTTATCCGCTTCGGTTTCCGGGGGTTGTTCCGATTCGCTTATCCGCTTCGAAAACGTTAGTCCGCTGCAGGCCTGCAGCGGATAAGCGGATAAGCGGACTTTCGAAGCGGACCGCCCACCTTTGCCTCCAGGCTATGTCAAAACTACCTTCGAGGAAAAGAACAAGACGGTAGGCTTCAAATCATGGAATGGCCAGCACAGTCTCCAGACTTAAGCCCCATCGAGCTGGTTTGGGATGAACTGGACAGAAGGGTGAAAGCAAAGCAACCTACAAGTGCAACACATTTGTGGGAACTGCTGCATCAGTGTTGGGAAGAACTTCCCGAACAATATTTGATTTCATTGTAGAAAGAATGCCACGAGTGTGTTCGGCGGTTATATCTGCAAAAGGTGTCTACTTTGCTGAGTCAAAAATTTAAATTCAATTTTGTTAAACAAAATGATTCTATGATTTATTTTTTATCTCCAATTGTTTATTTGTTCTATGCTTAATTTCAGTGTACATTGAGGCATTAAACTGTGCAAAGTTCAATAAAAACTGGAAAAATTTAGGTGTTCTAAAACTTTTGACCGATAGTGTATATATACACTTTTTTGTTGAAAATAAATATTGACATTTGTTAGACTATTGTGAGTATATAGACAGTATAAATTATTGATCACCTGGCCTAGAGTCCATGTGGGATATGTGGCACGTGTAGCAAGCATAAGCCTGCTTGCGGTATTGTGGGCAGGAAATGGCATACAAAACAGTGAGAGTTTCCTTTCCGTTTCTCCTCAATCTCTAGTGAATCCTCTCCCTATGATAGGGGAACACTTATTGCTGTTGCAGCATCTGTTTCTACAATTAGCTTCACCAATTTTTTATGGTATCACAAAGTTCCATTGACAATCCCTTCCTGCCCCCAAACCCCCCCCCCCCACCCCCACCCTGTATTGGTGCTTAAACCACCATGTAGAGAAAAAAAATTCTTCCTACTCATTTCCTGCAACTCATACTTCCAAAAACCATGCAATATATCGATATGTAGCTAACAATCGCAACTAGTGATAACATTTTCCGTTCTAACAATTGTATATCGGAGCCAACAGAAACTTTCAGAATGAAATTTTGCATCAATAATGCGAATAAAAGGCTTAAATATATATATAAATAAAATAAATATATAATAAAATAAAAATAAAATAAAAGGGTTGACATAATATTTTGACCTTGACCTAATTTTAAGGTCATGACCTAATTATAGACATTTTTACTTTTTCACAATAACTCGACTAAAGTTTGTCCAATCGGAACAAAATTGCTCTCCCTAGATAGCTGAGTGCAAGGTGCATTTAAGCTTCATTTACATTATACCTCTATGGGTTAAAGGTCAAGGTCAAATGGCATCTGAAAAAAGGCGTTTTTTGTCATCACTCAAATTTGCCAATGCAGAATGTTAAAGATTGTCCAGATGTTCTTGCATCATAATGGTGTACCTGTAGTGAAGTTGTGCACCTGATATTTGTTTTGTGTCCTTGACCTACCTTTTTCGGATTGTGACGTCATTAACAAAACACACCTTTTTGATCATAAGTTGAATAATTTTCCTTCGATTTTCACAATGTTGAGTTTCATGGATAGATTGTAGTTGGGGACATATCTTCTTTATTTGCACTATATCCCTTAATGCTGAAGGTCAGGGTCATATGGTGGTCCGAAAAAATATGGCCATCATTGAAACACAATCCAATGGTAAGTAGCGGGTGATCACCGAGACTTACCCTTGGCCATGGCTTCGTAATTGCAGATATCTTGTTGTCATTTCCATTTCTTCTGAATCTCTGTTTGTGTTTGTTTCCATTTTCATCTTCCAAAATGGTTTCAGCTTCATATTGTGTTCTAACAATTTTCATAGTTATCAGTTTTTTTTGGTAGTATCCCATTTACCTGTTCAAAGCTTAAAAACAATTGCAATGTGTGACATGATAACATCAATAAAGGTTTATTTCTAAACAATGGAATACTAGTCTTGTCGGTCTGCATATACAGATAAGTTACAAAATGTGTTTTAGCAACTGAAAGCCGATAAGAGCATGTTAACCACCGTGGGAATAATTGAGTCTGAAGGACTGACGCTCCAAACGTCAGCTGCACTTCGTTTCCTGCAGCGGTTAACCAACACTGCAGTTGATAAACTTCAAGGTGGTGGGAGAGGGGAGAGCAAAGGTAACCAAATGTAGAGAATGCTGAGAAATGGAGTGGGAAGCTCCAGAATCTTACACCATGAACCAAATTGGGATTTGGATAACAAGTGTCTGTTCTGGATAACAAGATTGGATTAAAATCGTCAGACAAACAGACAGAAACCAAATTGGGTATTTTAGTATGATGCAAAGATTCTGTGCTACTGACGAACAGTTTTGGTCGTTTGCAGCTTATGTTGTGGCAGAAACAAGAACAACTTGAACAGCACTCAGTGTAGAGCTTACCTCCGCCAGGCGGATGAGTTTACATTTTGTATCCCACTGATCGGCCGGATCTGGATTCGGACCTGAACCAAAATCTAATCTGCTTGTTCTTGACACCTAACCAACTCATCCACCAAGTTTTGTCAGAACTCGTCCAAAACCTTTTTGAAATATCATGCTGTATATCGTCTTTGGTCCCATCTCTCAATGACAAAGAATCACTTAATAATAAATACTTCTCGGATCCGGATCCGGATCTTCACCAAGATTGAATCAATTCGTCGTTGTCACACACCCAGCCTGTCCACCACGTTTTGTCCGAAACTGTCCTTAAAGTTTAGAGATATCGTGCGATGTTCGTCCTATTCTCTCAATGGTGAAGAATTACTTTAAAATTCTAGTATCCGGATCTGGATCTTCACCAAAATCTAATGAACTCGTGTCACAGACAGATAGACAGACAGAGAGACAGACAGACAGAGAGACAAACAGACAGACAGAAGTGAAAACATAACCTCCGTCCATCTTCGGTGGTGGAAGTAATAAAAACCGTGTTCTCCCCTGGGTTACCTACACAAGACCCATGATGCTCATGGACACCTTTTTATAATGAGACAATGAAACAAATTATGCACAAATAATGAGACAATGAAAAGGGTAAACAATTAAAGTTCAAAACGACAGGAGATAACAATACAAAACAATAAGAGAAAACAATAGAAATATGCACAATGAGAGGAAGGGACAATGGGGATGAATATGTTTGTGGATGCAGAGCAAACGTCAGGAGGTCACATTCATGCGACACTCATTGATTTGCAACATTTTATACAACTACTCTTGCTGCGAGGAGGGTACTGCAAAAAAGCACAGGATAGCACACACCTCTTTATATACAGAGTCAAGGCTCATGGAAGAGCTAGAACACAGAATGGATCAGGACGGAGTAGAACAAAAGGAACATCAGAAAGAGATGGGGAAATGCCAACAGCATTCAAAAATCTAAGCTGGTCTCCAAAGCGAGTCACAGACTGGGCAATTTGGGCATCCTCCGACAAGTCCTTTCTGGGCACTTCTGAGCTCCTCACCACATACAAAGCTTTCATCCGCAGCTCAATGGAATACTGTTCTCCCCTCTGGGCCGGTGCTCCTGCCTCACACCTAGCTCGGCTTCACGCTGTTGAAACCGAAGCTTTCAGAACCATTGGAATCTCCCGCGATGAAGCTAACTCTGAGGGCCTTTCACTCACTCACTGCAGGCAGGTTGGTGGTCTTTCTGTCTTCTATCGACTCCTCTCCGGCCTTGTTCCCCCTGCTCTATCTGTGCTTTTTCCCCAAAATATTCCTAAAGGACGCACAAGATCTGCCAGCAACCCTCTTATGGTGAAACTGCCAAAATCAAGACTCTCTGCTCACCTTCATTCCCCTTTTCTCCCGCCTCTGGAACAAACGCCCTCACTCTTCAATCCCACGCCTCCCTCCAGGTCTTTAAAACAGCTGTTCACCACCATCTCTTGTCTTCCCCCATCCAAAACCTTGATCTTTTCTACCTCCGTTAAAACACCCCAAACCCGCCTCTTTCAATCCCCAACCTCTTTCCTGAAATTCCTAGTAGTGAAATTCCTAGTAGTGAAATTCCTAGTAGTAAAATTCCTAGTAGTAAAATTCCTAGTAGTGTTTATTTGCTTTATACCGTGTACCCCTCCCTCCTCCTCCAGCCCTCCCCCTTCCATAGATCTACCGATGTCCTTGTTCTCTACTGTTGTTGTGCTTGTGTGCTTCCTGCTCCCTCCCCCTCTTGTCTCCCGCTTCATTGTATGTTTTATGTGTCCATGTTTTCATGTTCAATGTGTTAGCTCTTACACGAGCCTCGATTCTGTATACAAAAAAAACCAAAAAAAAAAACCCAGCAGAGACGAGGGAGAAGGTAGACAGAGACAGACAAACAAGGAATGGAGCAACGATGAGGGGTAGGGAAGAACGCAAGGGATGGACAAGATGGATACAGAAGCAAAATTGGGGGTGGTTTAACGGGATTGGAAAAGATCATGGTTTTTGACGGGGGATGACTTGAGATGGTGGTGAACAGCTATCTTGAAGACCAAAATTGAGTTGATATCTGGAAGTAGTGAGCATGGGAAGCCAATGGGAGCATGGCTTTCGAATATGTAGAGGAGTCACCTTTTCTTGAGGTTATTTTGAAAAATCTACCTTCTGGTGGAGGAATCGTTTTTGGACTTTGTCAACCTGCTGGCGCTAAGATTGGATACAATTCCTCCAGCGAGTGTGAAAGGGCCCAAGTACTTGAAATGGGGGATTTATAAACCATTTTTGGATTCTTGAAGGAATATAGATTTGAGGGCCTATTCTACCATGTAGGCACAAAAAATGTCAAAAATGGTACCTTGCAGGTTGATAAATCCAGATAAACAATCGATTTTCTGCCATGGCCTGACTGTTAATGAGACAGTGTGTCACATGACCTGGTGAGGATACCAGCGATGAAGCTGAAGCCCCAGGTCTGGGTATCAATCGAGCAGTGCAAGCAAATAATGTGATGGAATTTAACAATCCAGAGAATTTTGAACTTAAAATTCAACCATATCAATGTGAGGCCATGAAATTCGTTCTCTTGACGAACATCAAAGTGACAGTTCTGAAATTTCTTGAGAATGTGGAATATTCAGACAGGAGAAAGTAGTAACCAATAATGGGAAGAGGAGGGGGAGGGAAGAGAAAAAGAGGTGAGAGAGAGGAGGGGGGTGGGGGGAGCATACCAGACGGAGTAGGTCAGAATATAATGAAGGCAGATCAAACAAAAAGGTTAAACAATGCGATCTATTGTAAAAAGCCAAAAAAAAAAATTCACATTTTCAGCGGATGGATCGGATGACACCGAGACTCGGCACGACACCGCTGGGCCTACCACAGGTGGTGTGGAGCCCGAACTTAATACTTTCATCCATCAAGCATTTATTACAAAGGAGAATAGGATGTATTTTTGGTTGTGTTCCGCAGAGTGACAGTGCGTGCTACCTACGGGTACTTTTGCCCGTGAATTAACACAATACGTAGAGCAGGTGACTGAACTGTGCACGTAATACCTCATAGTCATAGTTCACTTCACCTTACCGCATTATAAAAAGGCTTTTTAATCCAGTCTATATCAGGTGTTCATATCCAGATATGCATAATAAAATAAGGATAAGAAAAAATGTAATAACATCTGACAATAATTCCCCCCCCCCCCCCCCAAAATTTTGACCTCGAAGGAGTTTGAATATTTTTTTTTCTACATGATATAGTACAACGTTAATTTGACATCCTACAAAACTTCCAAACACTTCATAAATCGTGTAATGTATCATTTGGCATGTTTATAATAGTGTACAGTGACTCTGTGAGTGTAATGGTTGGTGCTAACTGTGCTGTTTTACACTGACCATTGATACTGTTCTCTCCACATTCAAACAAATTGGCATCGATTGTGGCCTCAAGTTTCTGTCCTTCCGTAAAGAAGCTCCCAACTGCAGCTGCGGCCCTCTTCCTGTTTGAATCCAATGTAAGCCTTTGGTTAATGATATTAGAACAGGCAAATGTCCACTAAGGTTCATTCATGTTGATATTCATATCATGTTACAAAGGTACTAACATTAAAAATTTTTTTTATAAAGACAGCACAATGACAAAATATCGAGCAGAAATAGATACATCATGAGACATTTAAAATTGTTTTTAGAAAGTTTGTGGGCTTTCCAGTTTCACCATTAGAATTCTACTTTTAGCATCACTATGTCATCATTACCAACTTTGACTAATATTTGTGCAATCCATATAAATATTTTTAAGTATTTGTGTAGTTGTACATTATTCTTTCAGGGCCAAACCATAGCACGTAGAAGTACTTAAAAATCTGGCCAATGTTTTTAAGCTACCACACGTTGGCCTTGAAGACCGTTGTGAGGCCACCAAGGCCGCTATAAAGTATTGTCACATCAGAAGCTCCCATTAAAACAGGAACCTTGGCGCCGGGTTAGACTCGCAAGATGGACCGAACGATCTTTCACCATTTATTTTACTGCGTTTATTTAATTAATTCTAACTTTACTGTTATCCAAGGAGCTTCAATTGAGCTGTAATAATGGCAGCACACGGACATGGAAGCAGATAGCTGAAACGCGTTTTCTTATCTTTTAAAGGGAACGAACCATGCGAGTCAAATGGACACAAAGAGGTAAATGGAATATTGAAACTTATATGCACAATGAATGGTAATAAAACAATTCCGAACCCACGAGGCGCCACAGATCACACTCATGCAACAAAACAATTGTAGGTGAGACTTTCCTTATCTGGTGCACAGGGTGAATTCAAGGCTCAAAACAAGTGAATTTCCTAATGCAGGAGCAGAATCTTACACGTTTTCACTGTTTATTTGTCTCCTATACAGTACTGTGCAGAAGTGTTAGGCCACCTTTAAAAGAGTAATTTTAATTTCACATTGACATATTTTGATAAATAAAAGGTGTTATTACCTTCACAACCGAATGCGGATGAAGTTTATGTATTCACCCCTGTTTGTTTCTTTGTCACTTGCAAAATAGAAGCTTTGCAGGCATATTGGTTCCCTGAGTATGATTGTCTATCAGTCGCATACAGGTCGCAATTCTACATTGAGCTTCACAAAACCTAACCAACTGATATAGCTCCTCAAAAGCTGGAAACTGGTTGTATCTGATATCAATAGGTCAAAGGTCAAGGTGAGCCTGGTGTTGGCTTAGCGGTGAGGGTGCTGGCTTGGGATCCTAGGATCCTGAGTTTGAATCCCGGTCGATCGTTGAATCAACGCCGGGGGGGTTGATTCAACCTGTCATCCTTCCGAGGTCGGCAAATTGAGTACCAGCTCACTGGTAATTGGGGCACTGCATCAGCGGCTAGATTGACTAGATACATACACAGGATGTTTCTGAAAAAGTGGACTATTTGAGAAGCCTGATATTCTGTCGTTTCTAATGTTGGTGGCATGCCATTTCTAACAGTAGACAGCAGGACCCTACGTCAACTATGGTGTTCCCAGTGGAACAAAAAGTGAAAATTGTGACTTTGTGGTTTGAGACAAAATCCTACGTGCAGGTGTGCGGACGATAGTCAGTATTACAATGTTCACTCCCATAATTGACCTTCCAATGGGAGCATTCAGCAGTTTGTGGAGCACTTCCAAGCACATGGTGTGAAAAATCAAAATAAAGGCAATAGTGGCCACCCACCAAGTGTTACCAAGGACCAAGGGTACATTGATCTTGTGAGAGATTCTGCTATCGAAAGTCCTAAGAAATCCCACCATCGACGTTCCCCAGAACTGGCGATCTCAGCCTCATCT